>NC_079198.1:112916858-113216858 GCF_029499605.1 Hyla sarda | reverse complement strand
ATGCCACTACACTATGCCGTGATATAGTGTTAAAATGCACTGGATTTCACTGAAGGATAGTGCCACGTGGAGCTAAAAAGAGCCTACTGATGCTTTGGTTTGAAAGTTGAGTGAGCAGAAAAGAAAGAGCAGCAGAACAGCAAAGAACAGGTTACACTAAGCACGTAATTACTGCTAAGTATTGGTTGACCTGCAATGAAAGTGTAGAGGAGGCTTAAAGCCTTCAGGTAAATGGGCCAGTCTTTCTCGCTCTTTCTTCTGCACACAGCACATGCTAAGCCCCACCCTCACTCCCTGTGTTCTATCTTGCTGTGACTGTTACTAGAGACAGAATTCTCCTAACAACAGGTAGGGGACAGCAGATTGCAGGGAAGGGAGAAATCTAATGGCCAAGACTTCAGAACTGTTTTTCTGGGATACGGAGTGCTTAAAGTGCCTTGTTCACATGGTAAAATTTCTGAGAAGAATCTGGCAAAAAAAAATATGCAGCTTGGAAACTCCTTGCAGCAGAGTCTCATTGTTTTCAATAGGATTCTGTTGCACCGTGCACTTGGCAGATATTTCCGTCATGGAAATTCTGACTCCAGCCCCTGCAGAAAGAATTAAATGTCAATTATTTCCTTCAAAATGCATCTCCTTTTATGTAGAGGGCGCATTTACGAGAGGTCCTACTGCTGGTAGTTCATTACACAATTTTCCAGCTGGATATTCCGCAAAAAATCCACTGTGTGAACATAGCCTTAGTATATTGTGTATTATATCCTTATACACACAGCCTTGGTGCTGCCCCATACTAACCGACAAGTGCAGATTTCGTCATTGTCGCCGTTACGTCTTGCTTGCCCCCTTTCACATCTAGCGTGCACGGCCCTGCACGGCCTTGCCAATCCTTTCCTGATGCGCGGTATAAATCTGCATATTGCTGCCTGTTATCGCCACCTTTGCCCTCCCGCCTGCTCTGTCCAGGATCATTAAACAAATGGGCAGGCTGTTAGGGGCCCTGGATTTGCCCATGTCATGCACTGTGCTGGGCTGATGAAGCCTTGTAGAGCGAGGTCTACATCTGACTGGCAGATAATGATCCCCGCAGCAGCTATTGTGCCTCCTCAGCAGCGCTCTGTCTCCCTGGCTCATCTCAGGCTTCATTTAATTAGGTGTCTGCTCCAACCGGGGCTCTTAAAAGCTTTCGAGATGCCACCCATGGCTGGAGGAGCCGCAGCTACTGTAGTAATTGGGTTACCATCAGTTACAGTGCGGCATCCATCAAGTGCACCGAGAGCTCCTCTCCGGAGCCTTTAACCCATTCACTGACGCTGCACATTTTACTACCCGTACAAAGTGCGAGAAATGAGATCTATTATCCAAGAAAACCGCAACAAAGAGCGCTCTGCGAGCCGGAGAGGAGGGGACGGGAAATAATTGGTTTGGGCACAAGAAAAATGATAAGAAAATGTCCTGTAAGATGGAAGGTTCTGCAGGTAGAAGAAACGGCGGTAAACAATATAATGAGGAATCTAATATTAGGACATTGTGTCCAAAACCGTGACGCTAGAATGATACCCAGCGATCCAGCGCTCAATAACACAATCCCATCACTGACTGTGTAGTGTCTGATGTATAAAACATTGTAACAATATAACACAGCTGGTTAGTGTTTTATTAACCTTTGTTGTTTAGTCTTATAGGTCATTGTATTCAGTTGTGACTTATGTTTGTGTGAAATGTACATGTGTAGGGATGTATGTAGTTGTCTTGATTGTATTAATATTATAAAGATGTGCTGGGTACTGCTATAGGAAGCTGTGCTTGGTAGTGTGTTATATAGTTGTATTGGTTATTGTCTTATGTTCTTGTGTTGGGACGTGCTCTATGTTCTTATGTTGGGCAGTGTCATGATTGTGTTGGGTAGTGTCATGGATGATTGTGTTAAGTAGTGTCATGATCGTGTTGGGTAGTGTAATGATTGTTTTGGGTAGTGTAATGATTGTGTTAGGTAGTGTCATGATTGTGTTAGGTAGTGTCATGATTGTGTTGGGTAGTGTCATGATCGTGTTGGGTAGTGTCATGATCGTGTTGGGTAGTGTCATGATGGTGTTGGGTAGTGTCATGATCTTGTTGGGTAGTGTCATGATTGTGATAGGTAGTGTAAAGATTGTGTTGGGTAATGTCATAGATGGTTGTGTTAGGTAGTGTCATGATTGTGTTGATCAGTATCATAGATGGTTGTGTTAGGTAGTGTCATGATTGTGTTGATCAGTATCATAGATGATTGTGTTAGGTAGTGTCATGATTGTGTTGGGTAGTGTCATGATCATGTTGGGTAGTGTCATGATCGTGTTGGGTAGTGTCATGATCGTGTTGGGTAGTGTCATGATGGTGTTGGGTAGTGTCATGATCGTGTTGGGTAGTGTTATGATTGTGTTAGGTAGTGTAAAGATTGTGTTGGGTAATGTCATAGATGGTTGTGTTAGGTAGTGTCATGATTGTGTTGGGTAGTGTCATGATCATGTTGGGTAGTGTCATGATCGTGTTGGGTAGTGTCATGATCGTGTTGGGTAGTGTCATGATGGTGTTGGGTAGTGTCATGATCGTGTTGGGTAGTGTTATGATTGTGTTAGGTAGTGTAAAGATTGTGTTGGGTAATGTCATAGATGGTTGTGTTAGGTAGTGTCATGATTGTGTTGATCAGTATCATAGATGGTTGTGTTAGGTAGTGTCATGATTGTGTTGATCAGTATCATAGATGGTTATGTTAGGTAGTGTCATGATTGTGTTGGGCAGTATCATAGATGGTTGTGTTAGGTAGTGTCATGATCGTGTTAGGTAGTGTAATGATTGTGTTAGGTAGTATCATGATTGTGTTGGGCAGTGTCATAGTTGGTTGTGTTAGGTAGTGTCATGATTGTGTTAGATAGTGTCATAGATGGTTGTGTTAGGTAGTGTCATGAATGTGTTGGGCAGTGTCAAAGATGGTTGTGTTAGGTAGTGTCATGATTGTGTTGGGCAGTGTCTTAGATGGTTGTGTTGGGTAGTATCATATGTTTTAGGTAGGGTTATATGTAACATTCATATTTTGTGGTTGTGTTAGAAAGCATATTATTTTGTTGTATTAAGTATTGTCTTATGTATTCATATTGGGTTTAGCCATTTGTGCTTAGGTAGTGTTATATGTACTCCTGATAGGAAATGGTGTTGAAAGTATGAATATTGTGTGGTTGTGTTGGGCAGATTTGTACAGTATGTGCAGTGGATAATGTTATATAGTGGGTAATGTATATGTACAGTGGATAGTGTATGTATATATATATATATATATATATATATATATATATATATGATAATGTTCTATATGCACAGTGAGTAGTATTATATACAGTATGTGCAGTGTGTAGTGTATATATATATATATATATATATGATAATGTTATATATGAGTAGTATTATATACAGTATGTACAGTGTGTATATATATATATATATATATATATATATGATAATGTTATATATGCGTAGTATTATATACAGTATGTACAGTGGGTAGTGTAATATACAGTATATGTACAGTATTACATGTAGTTGCACTAACATTATATTGTTGTTTTCTATCTGCTTCTATCCTCTTCTGTGGCCATGATATTGTTATTCCTCTCCAAGGGTTTCCCTGTTTCACGCTTTGTATCTCACTTGTGTAACAAGCCGTCCTGTATGTGACCTATAGAAAGCCCATTATCGCCTGCTGTATTTCTGATCCTCGGTGCCCTATTCAGGTGCGGCTGTCATGCTGCAGGTGTCCGGCTCACACATAACCTTCTCCTCTCATCTGTTCCGTAGTATTATACGTCCTGCAGACTCATCCTTGTCTTTAGGCTGAGGTGTCTCCCCCCCCTATACTTTACTATACATTCAGTGACTCAGCACGGCCTGCGCTCTTAGGTTGTCTTTTTACTTTAATTTCACCTATAAATTCAAGTATTTTAACCCCGAATGACTCTGCATTTACATTTGGGCCCTGATCTCAGATTATTATTCTTTATAGACGTTTCTATGTTTTAGTGTTAGAGCCATGTGACTCTATAATAGTGTTTCCCAACCAGGGTGCCTCCAGCTGTTGCTGGTGCCTCCGAAGGCTGTTCTTTTGTGACCTGACTAGTAAAGGTCATGTAAAGACAATGACTGTCACTCTCTAGAGCAGGGGTCTCCAAAGTGTGGACCTCCAGCTGCTGCAAAACTACAACTCCCAGCATGCTCGGACAGCCGTTGGCTGTCCGAGCATGCTGGGAGTTGTAGTTTTGAAACAGCTGGAGGCACCCTGGTTGGGAAAAACTGGTATAGAGGTTACGAAATGATGGCTTGACACCCCTCCCTTGTGTAGGTCAGTGGTCACTATTTCCATATCATAAGATGTTGATATAAATACATGAGCCGCCCTCCTGCTCGCCGGCTTACTTTATATCACTATAATTGTATATACCGCTACATACTATATCCTGGAATCCACGTAATGATATCCTCTCTGTCAGGATGGACTTACTCCCGTGAGGTGTGCCACGGCCTTACACTGCATTGCCGTCCTGTACAAGGTTGGACAGCCATCGGCAGCTTACCCCGTGGAGGGCAGATAAATACCCCACTGTCAGTCATGGAGGCCATAAGACAAGGCCAACGATTACCAGAGAACGCACACGGCAGGCGGGGAAGGTCCCAGCTCCAACGTCACTTTCTCTAGGACTTAATAGCCAAAGTGACTTTGCATACACAGCTTGTTTCCAGCCCCCAAGGAGCCGTCTCTGAGAGGATTAGAGAAGCTGCAGAGACTATCGCCGATTCTGGCCCCGAAACCAAGGGCTTGTTTATTGCTTGTAAACACGAGAAGTTAATACCATGTCACAAGTACACAGGGACCAGTGTACACATGTACACAGGGACCAGTACACACACGCTACTGTACATCACCTTCACATGCCAAAATCTCTGCAGAATTATCTAGCAAGACAAGGGAAACGCAACAAGCTTTACGTAAATCAATAGAACAAGCGAATAAAAGAAACTTTGTCAGAGAAAAATGCCTCTTTCTCCACTCATCTGGCTCCTTCCCTCTACTAGAATCATTGTTCATCTTTAAACACTAATAAAAGTATAATTCAGCTCACTGAGGGATCAGATTACAGCTGCCCACAGAAGTCTATGGAGAATGGAGGTGGAGGGGGAGGTAGCTGCACAGTGAGACAGAGGAAGAGAGACACAGAGAAGCTGCTGAAAGCTGAAAGCTCGATTAAAGGGATACTCCATAGGAAAACTTTTTTTTTTTTTTTTAAATCAACTGGTGCCAGAAAGTTAAACAGATTGGTAAATTACTTCTATTAAAAAAAATCTTAATCCTTCCAGGACTTATTAGCTGCTGAATACTACAGAAGAAATTCTTTTATTTTTGGAACACAGAGCTCTCTGCTGAGATCACGAGCACAGTGCTCTCTGCTGACATCTCTGTCCATTTTAGGAACTGTCCAGAGCAGCATATGTTTGCTATGGGGATTTTCTCCTACTCTGGACAGTTCTTAAAATGGACCGAGATGTCAGCAGAGAGCACTGTGGTCATGATGTCAACAGAGAGCTCTGTGTTACAAAAAGAACATAATTTCCTCTGTAGTATTCAGCAGCTAATAAGTACTGGGAGGATTAAGATTTTTTAATAGAAGTCATTTACAAATCTGTTTTACTTTCTGGCACAAGTTGATTTAAAAAAAAAAAGTTTTCCACCGGAGTACCCCTTTAAATGGGAACTGTCAGAATGAAAACCTTTTTATATGTTGTACATCTTGGCAAAACATTAACCTTACTAATATACTTTATAAAAATAAAAATAAAAGTTATCTCCTTTTTATATAAACCATGGCTTATAAGAAAAGACCACTAGGGGTCCCCATACCATCCAGAACACAATCCTATTTGGCTTCCGCCTCATCTTTGTCCCATCTGAAGCTCAGGCAGGGATAAAGTCTAGTAAGTAAAAGTGGGACTAGCACTCATCTGTGCTCACTCCTGTCCTATCAGAAATCAGAGAGGAGGGGGTTACAGATCAGCCTGCAGTGATTGATGAAGAGACCCAGCGCTTGGGAAGGAAGTGAATGCATGGTGGGTGAGTGTGGTCTCAGTGCTTGCCTCTGACACACCCCTTCCTGAGCAGTGGATGTCAAAATGAGTGAGCGGCAGAACAGTGGGATTTGTGAGCCAAATACAGAAGCTAGACACATAAAAAGGCAAGTAAAGTATCTGCATGACCAAGTGAGTACCATATATATGAGCATTTAAGTGTTAGACACTTTAAGCATTATACCTCCCCTATTTCTGGATTCACAGCTTACACCGCTCAGTACTGCTCTATAATGTCCTCCATGCTGCTTCTGCTTATGAGGGTGTGCTATAGAAATACATGGGAGCTTGATCGCCTCTTTTGTATGAGTGCAGTGTATGGAAGACCCCATAGCAGCTTGTCTACACCCACTAGCCCAGGGGAAACTGAAGATTACAGATGGGGCCTGCAAAAGGAAAAACTGGTGAAAAATTCCAAGCTATATAATGGGCAGAAATAGTGCTACCCAGGACGGCTGATCATGAAAAGTTACCAGTGAGTGCAGGAATGCTCTAAGACAGTGTTTCAGCCTCTGGCTGTCCGGGCATGCTGGGAGTTGTAGTTTAGCAACAGCTAGAGGCACAGTGGTTAAAAAAATACTGCTGTGAGATATTAGTTGGGGACATAGTATGTCTTTTAGGTAGTCATGTTTGAATAGCTATTGGGCTCTTGCTATATATATAATATACCCGGGGGGGGACCTTATCTCTGGGCGCCATGTGACTGCGCCGTAGCCCCCTGCTCTGCTCCAATACACACACATCACATGTAATCTTTATCACTTCTCCATGTCTCATGGCGTGGGTCTAGGTGTGAGCCCGGCTCTTTAAAAAAATTACCGTTCCCCCCTCCGAAAACATTGGTGTGACGCTCGCCGTAATCGCTCCATACTCCACCGATTGCAAATCTAATTTTAGGAAAAACACGCAGCAGATTTGAATTATTATTTTTTTTTTTTATTGTTTTCCCTATTTAAGCATCCAGAACTGTGGGCGGCCGCTGCGGAAAATAAAAAAAAATAAAAAAAAGCGCTCATTAATATTTCGATTTATTCAAGTTGAGTCCACACAACATCTAATAAAATAAAATGCAAATATAGGCAGGATTTCTTCAGGAGAGAAAACGCGGCTGTAGATAATAGGATTATAATTTGTCTACATCGCATTCTCTCCCTACTTTGCTTTCTTGCTTTTTTGTTGTTGTTGTTGTTGTTGCTGTGTGCCAGTGTGAAAAGCAGCAAGACCAGAGGATTACACTGAGCTCGAAACATCGCATCTTATGGAGCGGTTATCAGCCGACACAATGTAACGGAACAGGTGGGGGGGCAGCCGCCTGCTTGGTAGCTGAAAGGTGACTAATAAAGAAATGGAAACTCTTTATTATCAGTGTTTCCAAACCAATGTGCCTCCAGCTGTTGCAAAACTACAAATCCCAGCATGCCCGGACAGCCGAAGGCTCCATCTTATGGAGCGGTTATCAGCCGACACAATGTAACGGAGCAGGTGGGGGGGGGGGGCAGCTGCCTGCTTGGTAGCTGAAAGGTGACTGATAAAGAAATGGAAACTCTTTATTATCAGTGTTTCCAAACCAATGGGCCTCCAGCTGTTGCAAAACTACAAATCCCAGCATGCCCGGACAGCCGAAGGCTCCATCTTATGGAGCGGTTATCAGCCGACACAATGTAATGGAGCAGGTGGGGGGGGCAGCCGCCTGCTTGGTAGCTGAAAGGTGACTAATAAAGAAATGGAAACTCTTTATTATCAGTGTTTCCAAACCAATGTGCCTCCAGCTGTTGCAAAACTACAAATCCCAGCATGCCCGGACAGCCGAAGGCTCCATCTTATGGAGCGGTTATCAGCCGACACAATGTAATGGAGCAGGTGGGGGGGCAGCCGCCTGCTTGGTAGCTGAAAGGTGACTAATAAAGAAATGGAAACTTTTTATTATCAGTGTTTCCAAACCAATGTGCCTCCAGCTGTTGCAAAACTACAAATCCCAGCATGCCCGGACAGCCGAAGGCTCCATCTTATGGAGCGGTTATCAGCCGACACAATGTAATGGAGCAGGTGGGGGGGCAGCCGCCTGCTTGGTAGCTGAAAGGTGACTAATAAAGAAATGGAAACTCTTTATTATCAGTGTTTCCAAACCAATGTGCCTCCAGCTGTTGCAAAACTACAAATCCCAGCATGCCCGGACAGCCGAAGGCTGTCCGGACATGCTGGGAGTTGTAGTTTTGCAACAGCTGGAGGCACCCTGGTTAGGAAGCACTGTGTTATATAAAGGAAAAACCACAAACACTTACAAGATTTTAAAGGGGGAAAACTTTTTTTTTTTTTAAATCAACTGGTGCCAGAAAGTTAAACAGATTTGTAAATGACTTCTATTAAAGGGGTACTCCGGTGGAAAAACAATTTATTTTTTATTTTTGAAATCAACTGGTGCCAGAAATTTAAACATATTTGTAAATGACTTCTATTAAAAAATCTTAATCCTTCCAGTACTTATTAGCTGCTGAATGCTACAGAGGAAATTCCTTTCTTTTTGGAAACACTGATGACATCACGACCACAGTGCTCTCTGCTGACATCTCTGTCCATTTTAGCAACCGTGCATAGCAGATGTATGCTAAGGGCAGCATGGTGGCTCAGTGGTTAGCACTGCTGCCTTGCAGTGCTGGGGCCTTAGGTTCAAATCCCACTAAGGACAACAATAAATAAAGACTTATTATTATTATAATAACGTCAGCAGAGAGCAGTGTGTTCGTGATGTCATCAGAGAGCATTCCAAAAAGAAAAGAATTTCCTCTGTAGTATTCAGCAGCTAATAAATACAGGAAGGATTAAGATTTTTTAATAGAAGTAATTTACAAATATGTTTAACTTTCTGGCACCAGTTGATTTAAAAAAGAAAAAAAAATTGTTTTTCCACCGGAGTACCCCTTTAAACAATTCTAAATCCTTCCAGTATTTATTAGCGGCTGTATACTCCACAGAAAGTTCTTTTCTTTTTGGATTTCTTTTCTGCTGACACCTCTGTCCATGTCAGGAACTGTCCAGAGCAGGAGAAAATCACCATAGCAAACTTCTATGCTGCTCTGGACAGTTCCTGACACGGACAGAGGTGTCAGCAGAGAGCACTGTGGACAAGACAAAAAAGAAGTTCAAAAAGAAAATAATTTCCTCTATAGCATATAGCTGCTAATAAGTACTGGAAGGGTAAAGATTTTTTAATAGGAGTCATTTACAAATCTGTTTAACTTTCTGGCAACAGTTGATTTAAAAAATAAAAAATGTTTTCCATGGAGTACCCCATTAAGGGAGCATTCACAGTGATGAATAGGAGAGGAATCCTCGTGTAAAAATTCTGCAGCGGAATTTAAGGGGTTTTTTTCGCGAGAAATTTGCACAAAAAATACACGGAATTAATGTGGAATTCCGTGCAGATTTTCGACGCAGAAAATAAGAGGAAACTGTTTTTTTTTTTTTTTTTGCTGGACTACAACCACCAATTGGAGTTTCCCTTTTTATTTATTTCCCTTTTCTGTGCATATTTTGCATGGAAATGATTTCAAGCGGAAAATGTTTTACCATTGACTTTAATGGACTTCTGCACGTGTATTCCGCAAGAAGAATGAACATGTCCTTTCTTTTAGCGGAATGGAATTCTGCGGTGAAATTCCGCGAGCGGAATTTACGCAGAGCGAACAGTGCCGAGTAAAATACATTAAAGTAAATGGCAAAGCAGATGTTAAAGGGGTACTCTGGCGGAAACTATTTTTTTTTTTTTTAATTAACTGGTTAAACAGTTAATCTGAAAGATAAACAGATTTGTAAATTACTTCTATTAAAAAATCTTTACCCTTCCTGTACTTTTTAGCAGCTGTATGCTCCGGAGGAAATTCTTTTTTTTTTTTATTTCTTTTTTGTCTTGTCCACAGTGCTCTCTGCTGACACCTGATGCCCGTATCAGGAACTGTCCAGAGCAGGAGAAAATCCTCATAGCAAACCTATGCTGCTCCGGACAGTTCCTGACACGGACAGAGGTGACAGCAGAGAGCACTGTGGACAAGACAAAAAAGAAATTCAAAAGGAACAGAATTTCCTCTGTAGTATTCAGAAGCTAAAAAGTACTGGAAGGGTAAAGATTTTTTTTAATAGAAGTAATTTACAAATCTGTTTAACTTTCTGACATAAGTTGACTTATAAAGACCTAAAAAAAAAGAGGAGTACCCCTTTAATTATTTCTAAGCGGAGAATTCAAGAGGAATTACTCAAGTAAATTCCTCTTGAATTACTCAGTGTTAACGCGTCCTTAGTGTAAATGGTGTCATTAAAGGGGTACTCCGGTGAAAAACTTTTTTTTAATTTTTTATTTAAATCAACTGGTGCCAGAAAGTTAAACAGATTTGTAAATTACTTCTATTAAAAAATCTTAATCCTTCCTGTACTTATTAGCTGCTGAATACTACAGCGGAAATTCTTTTCTTTTTGAAACACAGAGCTTTCTGCTGACATCACAAGCACAGTACTCTCTGCTGACATCATGACCACAGTGCTCTCTGCTGACATCACAAGCACAGTGCTCTCTGCTGACATCTCTGTCCATTTTTAGGAACTGTCCAGAGTAAAAGGAAATCCCCATAGCAAACATATGCTGTTCTGGACAGTTCCCAAAATGGACAGAGATGTCAGCAGAGAGCACTGTGCTCATGATGTCAGCAGACAGCTCTGTGTTCCAAAAAGAAAAGAATTTCCACTGTAGTATTCAGCAGCTAATAAGTACAGGAAGGATTAAGATTTTTTTAATAGAAGTAATTTACAAATTTGTTTAACTTTCTGGCACCAGTTGATTTAAAAAAAAAAAAAAAGTTTTTCACCGGAGTACCCCTTTAATGACACCATTTACACCAAGGACGCGTTAACACTGAGTAATTCAAGAGGAATTTACTCGAGTTGGCCTGCAGCGTAAAGAATGGCCGTTGGCTGTCTGGGCATACTGGGAGTTGTAGTTTTGCAACAGCTGGAGGCCACTTAGTTGCAAAGCAATGTGTTATATAAAGGAAAAGCCTCAAACACTCACAAGGTGTTAAAGGGGTAGTCCAGTGGAAAACTTTTTTAAATCAATCGGTGTCAGAAAGTTAAACAGATTTGTAAATTACTTCTATTAAAAAATCTTAATCCTTCCAGTACTTATCAGCTGCCGAATACTACAGAGGAAATTCTTTTCTTTTTGGAACATAGTGCGCTCTGCTGACATCATGACCACAGTGCTCTCTGCTGACATCATGACCACAGTGCTCTCTGCTGACATCTGCTGTCCATTTTAGGAACTGTTCTCCTACTCTGGACAGAGTACTTAACATGGACAGAGACTTTCCTCTGTAGTATTCAGCAGCAAATAAGTACAGGAAGGATTAAGATTTTTTTAATAGAAGTCATTTGCAAATTTGTTTAACTTTCTGGCACCAGTTGATTTAAAAAAAAAAAAAGTTTTTCACACCGGAGTACCCCTTTAAGCAACACGACCGCCCTTAAACTTGCGCCTCCTCGTGTTCCCCGCATTAGGAGCACCAGCCTCTTGCCCAAGAGGAGTTGGTAATACGTAGGGGGGGGGGATTGATATTTTCCTCTGATCTTTACGGAAAACATGACAATTGGTCCCGGAGAAATCCAACGCTATCTGTAATTTTTCATACTCCGCAATTGACTGTCTGGAGACCACCTTCCTAACAGCGGCTTGCTGCTGAATTTGCAGACCTGTCAAGTAGCTCTCATTGTGAGATGACTTTTTATCATCGGCGCTCTGCCGAGAGCTCACACTTCTCCCAGGTTTTTCTATTAAAATGTCTTTATTTGGAGAATAAACAGCACAAAATAAAATCCTGCTTGCGCGCTCTACCTGGGCGCAGTCGTTTCCAATCTTCTAGAATTATGATGACTGACTGTGAATTAGGTGTCGGACTGACCCAACTTTCCTGTTTATGCGAGAGGCTCATGAATGGATAATAATTCTCCTCCGTGAAAGTTCTATAATTCTCTCATCCGCTATGAAAAAACATCTATGAAATAGTCTGCCTGGAATAACATGCGTGAGCCATGAATCACAACAGCCGCCGGCCATGGGAGGGGAGACTGGGAGCTGTAGTCATGAGCTGCTGGGCCCTCAATGCTATAGGGCAGTGGTCTTCAACCTGCGGACCTCCAGATGTGGCAAAACTACAACTCCCAGCATGCCCGGACAGCCGTTGGCTGTCCGGGCATGCTGGGAGTTGTAGTTTTGCAACATCTGGAGGTCCGCAGGTTGGAGACCACTGCTATAGAGCAATCAGGGGCCCCTAATGTATAGCACGTATGTGTTCCCCAGTCTACAGCTATTACAAAACTACAACTCCCATCAGCCTTTGGTGCATCCTATTCTCCAACCTAAGGCTTACTAGCTGCTGCGAAACGTCAACTCCCATCGTACACTGATAGCATATGGCATATCAAATTCTCCAACCTGCAGCTCTCCAGCTGTGGCAAAACTACAACTCCCATCATGCCATGACAGCCTTTAATGTTTTCTATCCCCTAACCTGAGGCTTACTAGCTGTTGCACAACTCCAACTCCCATCAAGCCCTGATAATGTTTGGTGCATCAGTCCCATAGAACAGTGTTTCCCCAACGTTCGCATGTCCAGGCATGCTGGGAGTTGTAGTTCACAAGAGCTGACGTCACCCTGGTTGGGAAAAAACTGCCCTAACCAGTAACTACAACTCCCATCAAGCCCTGATAGTCTTTGGTGCATCAGTCCCATACAGCAGTGTTTCCCAACCTTTGGCTGTCCAGGCATGCTGGGAGTTGTAGTTCACAAGAGCTGACGGCACCCTGGTTGGGAAAAAACTGCCCTAACCAGTAACTACAACTCCCATCAAGCCCTGATAGTCTTTGGTGCATCAGTCCCATACAGCAGCGTTTCCCAACCTTCGGCTGTCCAGGCATGCTGGGAGTTGTAGTTCACAAAAGCTGACGGCACCCTGGTTGGAAAAAAACTGCCCTAACCAGTAACTACAACTCCCATCAAGCCCTGATAGTCTTTGGTGCATCAGTCCCATACAGCAGCGTTTCCCAACCTTCGGCTGTCCAGGCATGCTGGGAGTTGTAGTTCACAAAAGCTGACGGCACCCTAGTCAGGAAAAAACTGCCCTAACCAGTAACTACAACTCCCATCAAGCCCTGATAGTCTTTGGTGCATCCAATTCCCCAACCTGAAGCTTACCAGCTCTTGAAAAACTACAACTCACATCATGCTTAGATAGGCTTTGGTGCGTCCTATTCCCCAACCTGCGTTTCTTTCAAAACTACAACTCTTATCATGTTCTGACATCCTTTGGTGCATCTTACTAGTGCCTCCCATAACCAGTGACTCTCAAGCTTTTGCAATACTACAACTCCCATCCTGCACTGACTGCACTGTCTGGCATCCTATTCGCCAACCTGAGGTTCCCCAGCTGTTGCTAAACTACAACTCCCATCATGCCCTGACAACTTTAAGTGCATCTCACTAGTATATCCTATTCCCTAACGCTGTGATTCTTAACCAGGGTGGACCTGATAAAGAGGATGTTATCAGTGACTCGTGTTGAGCACGAATATTCGTAATGCAAATTTTTATCGCAAATATCGGCAAATCGCGATTTCCCGAATATTTAGAATATAGTGACGGCCACAAGTAGCAGCACATCGCACAGCAGAAGGCTCTGCAACATTGTAACTGAATGCAATGCTCCGGAGTGGAAGCAGATTTGCCTGGGGCTTCGTAGAGCCCATAAATAATGAGGTCCTATGTGTGCACATTAATATTTCTTTATTAATATTAATATCTTTTTTTTTCTTCTTTTTTCTACCGAACAATACTACCAGCACCTAAACACACAGGAGAACTCAATGGTGGATGCAGTCAAACACAGCGCTGACTATGTATCCTATAACCATTAAAGGGGTACTCCGGTGGAAAAACAATTTAGTTTTTCTTTTTTAAATCAACTGGTGCCAGAAAGTTAAACATATTTGTAAATTACTTCTATTAAAAAATCTTAATCCTTCCTGTACTTATTAGCTGCTGAATACTACAGAGGAAATTCTTTTCCTTTTGGAATGCTCTCTGATGACATCACGAACACACTGCTCTCTGCTGATGTTATTATAATAATGAGTCTTTATTTATTGTTGTCCTTAGTGGGATTTGAACCCAAGGCCCCAGCACTGGAAGGCAGCAGTGCTAACCACTAAGCCACCATGCTGCCCTTAGCATACATCTGCTATGCACGGTTGCTAAAATGGACAGAGATGTCAGCAGAGAGCACTGTGGTCGTGATGTCATCAGTGTTCCAAAAAAGGAATTTCCTCTGTAGCATTCAGCAGCTAATAAGTACTGGAAGGATTAAGATTTTTTAATAGAAGTAATTTACAAATATGTTTACATTTCTGGCACCAGTTGATTTACAAAATAAATAAAAAATAGTTTTTCCACCGGAGTACCCCTTTAATCATATAGAGAGCCTGGGATTCTGTTCAGTGTTGTACAGTGTTTCCCACCCAGTGTGGCTCCAGCTGTTGCAAAACTACAAATCCCAAGACATGCTGGGAGTTGTAGTTTTGAAACAGCGGGAGGCACACTGGTTAGGAAGCACTGTGTTATATAAAGGAAAAAACAGTGGGGCTCTAGCTGTTGCAAAACTACAAATCCCAGGACATGCTGGGAGTTGTAGTTTTGCAACTGCTGGAGGCACCCTGGTTAGGAAGCACTGTGTTATATGAGGGAAAAACCCCGAACACAAGATGTTAACTTACTTTGCATTAGAAGTTTTCTGAATGTGGCCTGCAGCGTAAAGAATGGTCGTTGGCTGTCTGGGCATACTGGGAGTTGTAGTTTTGCAACAGCTGGAGGCCACTTAGTTGCAAAGCAATGTGTTTTATAAAGGAAAAGCCTCAAACACTCACAAGGTGTTAAAGGGGTAGTCCAGTGGAAAACTTTTTTTTTTAATCAATCGGTGTCAGAAAGTTAAACAGATTTGTAAATGACTTCTATTAAAAAATCTTAATCGTTCCAGTACTTATTAGCTGCCGAATACTACAGAGGAAATTATTTTCTTTTTGGAACATAGTGCGCTCTGCTGACATCATGACCACAGTGCTCTCTGCTGTCCATTTTAGGAACTGTTCTCCTACTCTGGACAGTTCTTAAAATGGACAGAGACTTTCCTCTGTAGTATTCAGCAGCAAATAAGTACTGGAAGGATTAAGATGTTTTAATAGAAGTCATTTACAAATCTGTTTAACTTTCTGGCACCAGTTGATTTAAAAAACAAAAAACAAAAAAAAACTTTTCCTCCGGAGTACCCCTTTAAGTCACTTTACATTACAAGTTTTCTGAATGCAGCCTGCAGTGTAAAGAATGGAGGTTTTCATTCTGCTGCGGTTAGTATATCTATACTTTATATACACTATGGCCCTTACTTACTAAGAGTGTTGTGTAGGTTTCTTTGTGGGTTTTAATTACCTACAATTTATTTTCCACGGTATTTACTAAGGTTCCCTACATTTTGCACTTTCCCTACACTTTGCTTTTTTTACACATGCTCTGATCTGTCGGGTTTTTCTCAGCTCAAATCCAACACATTTTCTGTGGAAACCTTAGTAAATATGTTGTTTTTTGTGAAAATGTCGGGAACACGCCCCTTTTCAGAGACCACGCCCCCTTTTTGGGTTTTCGGGAATATGGCGCAGACAGAATTTCTGGCGCAATGCGACAGAATCTGGCGCACAACATGTCGGGTTTGCAATAGTAAATGAGGGCCTATATCTGCCATTCACAAGTATAGAGAGGTGAAATTGTATTTGTATGTATACATCTAGACGTGACTGGACGTAGCCGTGTATGTCAATGGAGGGTGAAAAGGGTAGGGAGTAAGGCAGTTTTTTCCCAACCAGGGTGCCACTAGCTGTTGCAAAACTACACCTGCCAGCATGCCCGGACAGCCAAAGGCTGTCCGGGCATGCTGGGAGGTGTAGTTTTGCAACAGCTGGAGACACACTATTTGGAAAACACTGCAGTAGTAGATAGCATCACTCCCATCATAGAGCTTACAATACTCAATGCCATCAAGAAGACCCCATATGACCCTGCAGACCCTCAGAAAGCTGGGGTGTCGTCACTAGAGAGGAGTGAACTTACAGTGAATTCGATTCGTCACGAACTTCTCGGCTCGGCAGTTGATGAAAATCCTGCATAAATTAGTTCAGCTTTCAGGTGCTCCGGTGGGCTGAAAAAGGTGGATACAGTCCTAGGAGACTCTTTCCTCGGACTGTATCCACCTTTTCCAGCCCACCGGAGCACCTGAAGGCTGAACTAATTTATGCAGGATAAGTCATCAACTGCCGAGCCGAGAAGTTTGTGACGAATTGAATTTACTGTAAGTTCGGTCGTCACCTTGTATCCCTTCTCCTTGGGTTCTGCAGTTTTATCTACCTGTGCATATCCCCACAGCCGGCTGGATCTCAGATGCAGACACTGCTGCCATCAGGAGGTTCTTATGTGCAAAATAAAGAGCTTTGCCGAATCTCCTGCCGCTGCAGCCCGGGTGATAGCGATCAGCGTTCTCCTGCCCTCCTGGGGTCCGCATCCATCCGTAACCTTCATGGGGGTTATCGGCATCCAAGCTGCAAACATCAAGAGGATTCACCGCAGCTTCTTGTTACCAGCACGGGACATTGTAAGGTTAATACGGAAACCGTGCGACTTTATCATCACTAATCCACCGCTGGCAAGAGGTTAGATGTAGCAGAGCCCAACGCGTTCTAATACACACATGGCAGTTTTTTTGTTGCAGAAATTCATCGGAATGGAACAAGCGCATTCACGTGAACAAAAACGTTTGTAACAAATAATTGCATCCCTGCAAGGACAATACTAAGCATGTTTGTAGTACAATGGTCTCTAAATGTTGTTGCAAAACTACAACTCCCAGCAGGCAAAACTACTAACCCAAAACAGAACTGCCGCAAAACTACTACTGCACAGGGGTCTCCAAACGTTGGACCTCCAGCTGTTGCAAAGCTACAACTGCCAGCATGCAATACGACGGCTCCACAACAAAACTCTTGCCAAAGTACCACTCCGCAACAGTGATCTCCAAACGGCGGGCCTCCAGATGTTGCAAAACTGCAATTTCCAGCACGCAAAACCACCACTCCACAACAAAGCTGTTACCAAACCATCGCTACACCACAGTAGTCTCCAAACTGTGGACTTCCAGGTGTTGCCACACTACAACTCCCAGCATGCAAAACAACGACTTCACAACAAAGATGTTGCAAAAGTACCACTCCACAGGAGTAGTTTACAAACTGTGATCCTCCAGATGTTGCAAAACTACAACTCCCAGCATGCCCGGTATGCTGGGAGTTGTAGTTCTGCAACATCTGGCGGTCTACAATTTGGAGACCACTATTGTAGCAGCTCTCCATCCTACCCCCCCCCCCCCCCACCTCTATTACCTCCTGCAATCCTATGTATAACCACAAACAATGCATTATTGTATCTCAACGAGGGCTCAAGTCCTGCAGGAACGCGTGGGAACTGAGTTCCTGTACTTTTTCCACAGTAGGAACATAGTTCCCATTAGCAGTAGTTCTGCAGGACCAGCACTTGAGTGGAAATCTTGGGTGAGTTCCTGCACTTTTTTTTCCCAGGACTTGACCCCTGATCCAATTGTTTCTGAGGACACTCAGCTCTGCTACATCCGCACGCATTTAAGGCACAATCACACAATGTCTACAAAAACAAATTTACAGTAAATACAATGTTCACATAAACATATCTAGATACAATGTTTACAATAACAAATAAATAAAAAATGTTTACAGTAACATCTAGATACAATGTTTATAGTAACATATCTAGATACAATGTTTATAGTAACATAGCTAGATACAATGTTTATAGTAACATTTCTAGATACAATGTTTACCGTAACATTTCTAGATACACTAACATCTAGATACAATGTTTACAGTAATGTATCTAGAATTTTTTTTTACAATAACATATCTATATACAATGTTTACCGTAACATTTCTAGATACAAAGTTTACAATAAAATCTAGATACAATGTTTACAGTAATGTATCTAGATACAATGTTTACCGTAACATATCTAGATACAATGTTTACAATAACATCTAGATACAATGTTTACAGTAATGTATCTAGATACAATGTTTACCGTAACATTTCTAGATACAATGTTTACACTAACATCTAGATACAATGTTTACAGTAATGTATCTCGATAAAAAAATGTACAATAACATATCTAGATACAATGTTTACAGTAACATATCTACATACAATGTTTACAGTAATGTATCTAGATACAATGTTTAGCGTAACATATCTAGATACAATGTTTACAATAACATATCTAGATACAATGATTACAATAAGATCTAGATACAATGTTTACCGTAACATGTCTAGATACAATGTTTACAATAACAGTAAGATACAATGTTTACAGTAATGTATCTAGATACAATGTTTACAACAACATCTAGATACAACGTTTACAGTAATGTATCTAGATACAAAGTTTACCATAACATATCTAGATACAATGTTTCCCGTAACACATCTAGATACAATGTTTACAATAACACATCTAGATACAATGTTTACAATAACATATCTAGATACAATGTTTGTTTACAATAACAAATTTGCACCATTGTCCTTCTCATTTTCCTGACCAATTGATACCCCAAATTATTTTCCTGTCTCGCTTGATACAATTTGACAATTCCCCACTATTTTTCGGGGGTCTCCCCAGCCATGGCAGACAAAATTTGCGCTGTCCTCCTGGCCGCCGACTGTGGGTGCAGCAGGTAGATCATCTCTATTACACGGAGGCAATCAGTGTCAGGCCGGCCGGCCCGGTGTACACCAACAGTCACATCACATGAGCCGGCGAGCCGCAGCGCTCCGCTCTCGAGCTGACATCCTGAGATGAGTTCAGGAATTGAACAGACGTTGTGTACGTTTTAATTATTCCATAACAAGACTAAAGCGCCACCGCCATGTCTCACCGAGCAGAAATCAGGCGAGGAGGCGAAAACTGCTGGACCGCTATCAGGACACCACAGGGGGGAGGGCGGAGGTGCTGGGATCTTTAATTCATTTCACGCTGCTATGTACAGGTTATCATCCTGCCCCTTGTACCATGACCCCATTGTACTGTATGTCCCGTAAGGCCCTGATCACACATTTGGCTCCTTTTTGGATAAATCTGTTATATTTTTTTTAGTTTCCAGTAGATCCATTCACAGAGCCACACGTTTTCAATGTCTGTTAATAACGCTCCATCGGGATCCTTTTTTTTTTATTAGTCAGATCAGTTTTTTTTTTTTTTTTTAATTAATCTTAATTTTTTCCCCTTTTTTTCTTTTTTTTTTTTCCTTTTAAGACAATATATATGGAAGTTTATTCTATCCATAGGTCAATACCTCTATTACAAAAAACAAACAAAAAAAACAGACATGTCACCACACACTCGCCCACAGCAAAAAAAAAAAAAAATGTAAAAAAATTAAAACATTTTAATAAATAAAAATAAATAATTACATAAGGGTTCCCCAGAAGCAAAGAAAATAAAATCACCTTTCATCTTTCTCTCTGTTCAATCACTCAATGTTATACAATGTTTATATAGACTCCATTGTCTTTGAAATCTTTCAAACTTCCCATTTCTAAAAAAAAAAAAAAAAAAATGGATCTGTTTGTTTTTTTGTGCGATACAAGCCTATGGCCACACAGCAGGGTGTAGCAGAGACTTATCTTTTAGCATCCTGCTAAAAGATAAGTCTCTGCTACACCCTGCTGTGTGGCACCTGCTTTTCTCATAGAAAAACAGCTAATTTCTAAACCAAAAAGAAAAAAAAAAAATAAATAAAACAGCGCCACATCTGTCCTCAGGTTGTATGTGGTATTGCTTCTCAGTTCAATTGAAGTGAATGGAGCCAAGTTGTAATACCACACACAACCTGAAAATGGGTGTGGTGCTGTTTTTGTGTTATCTTTTTTTTTTTATTCCTGGATTTAACATTTAACAAAAAATAATTGCACACTTGACTTTAAAGGGGTACTCCGGTGAAAACCTTTTTTCTTTTAAATCAACTGGTGGCAGAAAGTTAAACATATTTGTAAATTACTTCTATTAAAAAATCTTAATCTTCCCTGTACTTATTAGCTGCTGAATACTACAGAGGAAATTCTTTTCTTTTTGGAATGCTCTCTGATGACATCACGAGCACAGTGCTCTCTGCTGAAGTTATTATAATAATAATAATAACGCTTTATTTATTGTTGTCCTTAGTGGGATTTGAACCCAAGTACCCAGCACTGCATAGCAGCAGTGCTAACCACTGAGCCACCATGCTGCCCTTAGCATACATCTGCTATGCACGGTTGCTAAAATGGACAGAGATGTCAGCAGAGAGCACTGTGCTTGTGATGTCATCAGTGTTCCAAAAAGAAAGGAATTTCCTCTGTAGCATTCAGCAGCTAATAAGTACTGGAAGGATTAAGATTTTTTTAGTAGAAGTAATTTACAAATATGTTTAACTTTCTGCCACCAGTTTATTTTAAAGAAAAAAGGTTTTCACCGGAGTACCCCTTTAAGGCCTCGTTCACACAACAGCATTTCCGAGCAGAATCTAGTGGAAATTCCGATTCTGGCCTCTGCCGAATGAAACAACATGTTAAGTTCTTTGGCGTGTAATCACGCGGGGTTCGACTACGATCTCCAGTACGGCACCCCAATAATCCCCAGAAACAAGGTATGAAGGGGTGACCGACATTCCTCCTCCATGTATCTGTATGGGAGAGCCGGATATACAGCATTTGGGTAAGTGTTCCTGCACTTGAGTACTCCTTTAAGTCACGGTCACACCCCTCATGATGTCACGCCATGCCCCCCCAATGCAAGTCTACGGGAGGGGGCGTGGCAGTGCCACGCCCCCTCCCATAGACTTGCATTGAGGGGGCATGGCGTGATGGCACGAGGGGCGTGGCCGTTACATCACAACCCCCACAGCCCGACCCAGCATTCAGAACAAAATGTCCTGAACGCTGGGGCACTGGAGTACCCCTTTAAAGGGGTACTCTGGTGGAAAACTTTTTTTTTTTTTTTAAATCAACTGGAGCCAGAAAGTTAAACAGATTTGTAAATGACTTCTATTAAAAAATCTTTACCCTTCCAGTACTTTTTAGCAGCTGTATGCTACCGAGGAAATTCTTTTCTTTTTGAATGTCTTTTTTGTATCTCTGCTGACACCTCCGTCCGTGTCAGGAACTGTCCGGGCATCAGGTGTCAGCAGAGAGCACTGTGGTCAAGACAAAAAAGAAACTCAAAAAGAAAAGAATTTCCTCTGCAGCATACAGCTGCTAAAAAGTACTGGAAGGGTAAATATTTTTTAATAGAAATCATTTACATTAAAATCTGTTTAACTTTCTGGCACCAGTTGATTTAAAAAAATGAATGTTTTCCACCGGAATACCCCTTTAAGGGTAGGGTCACATGTGCCGTAATTTGCTACATATTTGCCGCTGTGTATTTTCCTACCCATTGGAGTCAATGGGGAGCAAAATCAGCTGCAAACATGCAGAAAAATACAGAACATGTGACCGTACCCTTAAAAAAAAAATTACAAAAATTATAAAAAAAAAACGGATAATGGCTAATCTTAAACTTACGGTTTCCATTAAAAAACATATAATTCAACAGTGTGCAAAAAATGTGACCAATGTCCAAATCCTGGCTCTGATCTCCTATTGGGGGGGGGGGGGGCATTACTCCATCCGCGGTGTCATAACCAAGTCCTCGCAGCCATTTAATAGAGTGTCCCATTTACCGATGAGCGGCCGCACTGACAGTGTGAATATTGATGACCCGGCCTAATGTGCGTATCCATTATTAATACAGATATTCAATATTAACAGAGCGCGCCGGTGACAGTTCACGCTTTCCGGCGAGAGAGCAATTTTTCGGGCTTGTCCATTGTTATTTCCCGCTGCCGTCTCTTCTCAGAAGCCGCCTGTCTCTCGCCGCTCGTCTCCTCCCCGCATCTTCCTGCCTTTCTTTTACCTGTGCGTCCCCCCCGCATCCATTGAAGCTGTTCTGTCCCCGTCTCCTCCTTTTCATCATCGCTCTCTCCTTGTTGCCCATTCCCCTTATTTGATCTGATGGCGCGTTTTATCTCTCTTTCCGTTTCTTGTCTATTTTTGACACATTCTGCCTGCAAACCTTTACAAAGGGGAGGAAAGCTGGATGAAATGTTAAGGGGGGAAAAGAAAGAGGCAGATCTGAGCCGCCGAGCGACAGCATCAATTTCCCTTCAGTAAGGGGGGATATCTGTGTTCTTCTCCCGGAGGGGACGGGATTGTGCGGCTCTGTAATTGGGGCTCACACCGCGACAAGAGAAGAGAATCCCCATCATGCTGCGTTATATCCATAGAACTCAATGTAGGGGCTTCAGGGTTATCCCCGGAGCCCACCCAGCAGTAATGTCAAGAGGAGACAGTGGTAAAATAATAAAGTCCTCACACCCTTATCCCACGTAACGTCCTCACACCCCATAACCCACGTAACGTCCTCACACCCCATAACCCACGTAACGTCCTCACACGCCCGCCTGTTATAGTGATGACCTCCATCTTACTGATAATGTAAATACTAAGGCGAAGTTCACACTTCTGTCTATGATAATCGTACAATAGAGGCCAAAATCCAACCGAATTTACTAACTGCTCATACTTACCCTCCTCTATTTGCCCTGCCTACACTTACCTTCATATAATAACACTGCTTATGCTAACTCTCATATACTAACACTGTCTACACTTACCTTCCTATACTAACACTGTCTACACTTACCTTCCTATACTAACACTGTCTACACTTACCTTCCTATACTAACACTGTCTACACTTACCTTCCTATACTAACACTGTCTACACTTACCTTCCTATACTAACACTGTCTACACTTACCTTCCTATACTAACACTGTCTACACTTACCTTCCTATACTAACACTGTCTACACTTACCTTCCTATACTAACACTGTCTACACTTACCCTCATATACTATTACTACCTACACTTACCTTCCTATACTAACACTGTCTACACTTACCTTCCTATACTAACACTGTCTACACTTACCCTCATATACTATTACTACCTACACTTACCTTCCTATACTAACACTGTCAGCACTTACCCTCATATACTATTACTACCTACACTTACCCTCATATACTATTACTACCTACACTTACCTTCCTATACTAACACTGTCAGCACTTACCCTCATATACTATTACTACCTACACTTACCCTCATATACTATTACTACCTACACTTACCTTCCTATACTAACACTGTCAGCACTTACCCTCATATACTATTACTACCTACACTTACCTTCCTATACTAACACTGTCTACACTTACCTTCCTATACTAACACTGTCTACACTTACCCTCATATACTTACTACCTACACTTACGCTCATATACTATTACTACCTTCACTTACCCTTATATACTATTACTACCTACACTTACCCTCATATACTATTACTACCTACACTTACCCTCATATACTATTACTACCTACACTTACCCTCATATACTATTACTACCTACACTTACCCTCATATACTATTACTACCTACACTTACCCTCATATACTATTACTACCTACACTTACCCTCATATACTATTACTACCTACACTTACCCTTATATACCAACACTGTCTATACATATGCTTAAATAATAACACTGTTTATACCCTGCACTCTCTACTGATCCCATATACTAACACCGCCTGCATGTTCCCCACTGTCCATACTTACCCTCCTATACTAACACCGCCTGCATGTTCCCCACTGTCCATACTTACCCTTCTATACTACCACTGCCTATAGTTACTCCTTTACCCTCTCAGCTATTACTTCTGGCTCAGTCTCTATTGCAGGGTTCTTAGGGCGCTATGTTCTTCTCTGAGAATCTCCCATGGACCACATGACCTCTTCATCTCACGTACCCCCCGCCCCGCCCCCCAACCTCCATTATTAGTACCCCTCTACTGTAGAGTCTATTGGAAACTTCTCTTCTCCCTGTCACTCATCAGCCACAATGGCGCTCATTTAGCAGACGCTGATGTTATTATTAGTTTTTCTTACCCTCATCGACTCCTAAAAGCGCCTGTTTGTACAGCTTGCTAATGCGTGGCATTTAAAACCCCGGTATCAGCGTTCCTGGAGACGTGGCTGTAACCTTCTCACTGATCATTTCTAGGGCTTTTTATTCTGTTCATGTTTTTACAGGCAAAACGCGTCTCTTTCTGATAATCTCCTTTTATGTAATATATCTGCACTTTGCTGAGTGTACGCGTCCCGATGATTGACAGATACAATGACCACAGAGACGATAGGGAGACGCTATATACCTGATGAGAAGAGTGGCTGTCACCGTACTATGTGAATGATGTGAATGATGTGAATTATGTGAATGATATAGGATGGGAGATTAAGGGGGGGGGTCATTCACTGTATAGATGGTGGAGCTCTAATGGGGGTCATTCACTATATAGATGGTGGAGCTCTAATGGGGGTCATTGACTGTATAAATGGTGGAGCTCTAATGGGGGTCATTCACTATATAGATCGTGGAGCTCTAATGGGGGTCATTCACTGTATAAATGGTGGAGCTCTAATAGGGGTCATTCACTGTATAAATGGTGGAGCTCTAATAGGGGTCATTCTCTATATAGATGGTGGAGCTCTAATGGGGGTCATTCACTATACAGATGGTGGAGCCCCAATGGGGGTCATTCACTATATAGATGGTGGAGCTCTAATGGGGGTCATTCTCTATATAGATGGTGGAGCTCTAATAGGGGTCATTCACTGAATAGATGGTGGAGCTCTAATGGGGGTCATTCACTGTATAGATGGTGGAGCTCTAATGTGGGTCATTCACTATATAGATGGTGGAGCTCTAATGGGGGTCATTCACTGTATAGATGGTGGAGCTCTTATAGGGGTCAATCACTGTATGGATGGTGGAGCTCTAATGGGGGTCATTCACTGTATAGATGGTGGAGCTCTAATGGGGGTCATTCACTATATAGATGGTGAAGCTCTAATAGGGGTCATTCACTATATAGATGGTGGAGCTCTAATGGGTGCATTCACTGTATAGATAGCGGAGTTCTAATGGGGGCATTCACTGTATAGATGGTGGAGCTCTAATGGGGGTCATTCACTATACAGATGGTGGAGCTCTAATGGGGGTCATTCACTATACAGATGGTGGAGCTCTAATAGGGGTCATTCACTGTATAGATGATGGGGCTTTAATTGGGGCCATTCACTGTATAGATGATGGGGCTTTAATGGGGGTCATTCACTGTATAGATGGTGGAGCTCTAATGGGGGTCATTCACTGTATAGATGATGGGGCTTTAATGGGGGTCATTCACTGTATAGATGATGGGGCTTTAATGGGGGTCATTCACTGTATAGATGATGGGTCTTTAATGGGGGTCATTCACTGTATAGATGGTGGAGCTCTAATGTGGGTCATTCACTGTATAGATGGTGGAGCTCTAATAGGGGTCATTCACTGTATAGATGGTGGAGTTCTAATAGGGGTCATTCACTGTATAGATGGTGGAGCTCTAATAGGGGTCATTCACTGTATAGATGGTGGGGCTTTAATGGGGGTCATTCACTGTATAGATGGTGGAGCTCTAATGTGGGTCATTCACTGTATATATGGTGGAGCTCTAATGGGGGTCATTCACTGTATAGATGGTGTAGCTCTAATGCAGGTAAATTACTGTATGGATGGTGGAGCTCTAATGGGAGTTATTCACTATATAGATGGTGGAGCTCTAATGAGGGTCATTCACTGTATGGATGGTGGTGCTCTAATGGGGGTCATTCACTATATAGATGGTGGAGCTCTAATGGGGGTCATTCACTGTATGGATGGTGGCGCTCTAATGGGGTTCATTCACTGTATGGATGGTGGTGCTCTAATGGGGGTCATTCACTGTATGGATGGTGGTGCTCTAATGGGGGTCATTCACTGTATGGATGGTGGTGCTCTAATGGGGGTCATTCACTGTATGGATGGTGGAGCTCTAATGGGGTTCATTCACTGTATGGATAACAGAGCTGTTGCTAGTCAGTCACAATGCAGCTATATTCACCATACGGAATAAGGTTTATATGTTTATATAGGGGCACAAATAGACTGGGAATGGGATGTCTCAGCATCTGTGACATAAATGAGAGATTTCTGCACTTCCCGTCTATAGGACATACACAACGGTCCTACAGACAGAATCTTCCAAGTCTGAAATGGCTGATAACAGCGGACAATAGATCGCAGTTACCTCATCTCAGTTTCAATTGACTGCTTCACAGATTCACAGGGGAGGTCAAAAAATGTTTCTGTTCGAAAATCAGCGCCATACCTGTCGGCAAATTTTGTGTGGTATTGCAATTCGGCTCCATTAAAGTGAACAAGGCTATTGTGTAATACTACATATGGCCTGGGGCAGGGATGGCGCTGTTTATGGTCTAGAAAGCAGCAACATTTTTCTAATCCTGTACAAGAAATGTATTTAGATATAAGACGTACGAAGCCAACTCACGGAGGCGAGTAATTTTATGTCCGCATGTCTGTGCACCATGCGACGGCTGCCAAACTGATCACATACCATCCCTTGTAAATAAAATGCATCAGTGTTTCCCAACCAGCGTGCCTCCAGCTGTTGCAAAACTACAACTCCCAGCATGCCCGGACAGCCAACGGCTGTCCGGGCATGCTGGAAGTTGTAGTTTTGCAACAGCTGGAGGCACGCTGGTTGGGAAACACTGCCCTACTGTACTGGGTCCCTGATATCCGTGCAGTTCCCATGGCTGGGTCTACAAACAGGTCACCAGCAACTTCCATTCATCTCCGCCGAGCCCTGGAAACTGCATGAAATCCAATTAGCAAGAAACAAAACGGCCGAATATCGTAAAGTGAATGCAAATCAGAGAAGTAAATGGAATTGTAAAAAAATATATATAAAAAATAAAAAACATTCGGTTTATGACACTGTGTTTGAAAATACAAACAAAAAATAAAAAACACTCCACTATGGAGGCCTAATGCCTAACATAGAGGAGGACGCAGGCGTCCCAGTGCACGGAGCAGACTCACGCCGGCCATCAGCCCGAGCTGCTCTAATAGACCGTCAAGATTTCCATTGCTAATGGAGCGCGCCTTCTTCCGAGTAACACATTATACTAATGATACAGAAATTGAGATGTGCACATGCAAACAGCCTGCTCCGAGACACGCCGAAAAGCCTGATCTACCGTAAAGGGCGGATTCACTCGGTGCTGAATGGAACCTGCAGAAATCCACGCACCTGCTGCCAAAACTAAATACCCTTTTGGATGAATAGAGCAGCGGTCTCCAAACAGTGGACCGCCAGATGTTGCAAAACTACAACTCCCAGCATGCCCGGACAACCGATGGCATTCCGGGCATGCTGGAAGATGTCGTTTCGCAACAGCTGGAGGTCCACAATTTGAAGACGGCAATGGCTATCAACCTTAATTCATTCACAGCCAATGGAGAAAGACCATCATTGCCCGTACCACAACTCCCATCCTATCTAGCCAACGACAGACTGATAACCTGGTCCATACAGGACTTGCAGTAAGGACATGACTATTGCCACAGGGCCAACTTTTTGGAGGGTCGAAGAGGGAAAAACGTATGCTTCATGGTCTAAAAACAGTTTTTCCCAAGCAGCGTGCCTCCAGCTGTTGCAAAACTACAACTCCCAGCATGCCCGGACAGCCAACGGCTGTCCGGGCATGCTGGGAGTTGTAGTTTTGCAACAGCTGGAGGCACGCTGCTTGGGAAACACTGGTCTAAAAGACTTCTTTTTTTTTTGTATATATATATATATATTTTTTTTTTGTTTATCTATACGCTTGAATGGTTTTTATTTATTTATTTATTTATATATACACAAAAAAATATATAAAAAATAAATAAAAATACTAAATATATAAATAAATAACAAATTTTAAATACTAAATAAATAAATAAAATACTAAATAAATACTAAATAAAATACTATATCAAATACAGTTAGAACCCATTTAGTGTATTAAGGCACATGTATTTCTATGGGACAAGAGGGTCAGAAGTAGGGACTGTCCTATCAGAAGAAGGACAATTGGGAGGTATGCATGGGGGGGGGGGAGCAGGGAAAGGGTTAAAGATTGAGAGTAAAGTAGAGCGCCGAGACTGTGTGAGGAAGAAGCAACAAAGAAGAAGACATGGAAGGAAACTCAAGTCATGACTCAGTCTTGACATGGCTCAGTCTTCTCGCTTTCTGCATGGTGGTCCCCATAGGGACCCCCCCCCCCCCTAATTCTTCAGCACTGATCTTGTATAGGGAATGAGTCATGATATCTAAATACCATGGCAGACTGGCTCGTTGGCACCCACCGGGGGGGTGCACATTCCTCGCCACCCCTTGTTTTTGGGATACGTCGCCCCTTGCCTGGAACGGCGCTGCCTTTCCTGTAAGAGAGCGCCCGCTCCATAAATAGACTGACATGGAGGCTTGGGAAGATTGATCAGAGAGCCGGGGAGCAGAGGAGAGAAAACCACTGCCTGAGAGAGGGGATGATTGACACCGCCAAAGAAAAACCCCCAAAACACGTCTGAATTAACACAACAGGCACATCTCCCCCCCCCCCCCCCCTCTTCTCTCCCGGCAGTAGATCCGTGGGCACATTAGGTCTTTCTAGAGACGCACCGGTTATTAATAGGAGCGCTGTGAGATCTTTCCATCCGCTCGGGAAGCTCGCCGCCGACCGTCTGACCTTCGCAGCCCATTTCCGAAGGCGGCGGAGAGCTAAAGCCTGGGATATACATACATATATATATATATATATATATATATATATATATATATACACCGGGGGGCTACGTCCTTAGGGAACTTATTTAATCCCCCCCTCCTCCTTCGAAGGGTTACGCCGGGTAGGGATTTCAAGCTGAATTTAAAGCAGGGCTGGAATTCCTTTCTTCTCGAGGGGATGGCGGAGCATCACCGGATAAACGGCGGTGCCAACCCCTATACAGTCACATTCACAAATACAAGTTTACAGTAAACTTCTCATGGCGTGTGCACAGTCTCCAAACTAGAAACCTCCAGCTGTTGCACAGTTTGTAGACCACAACCAAATACCAACGTAACGTAAAAGCAGCAAATAGTATCAATTACATGACAAGTAATAATGTAATACTCATGTGTTCTATGGCTCACAGTATATTGTTATATTGTCTATGACATAAAAGGGGGAGGCTGAGTTATTCAGGGGCCCTTATATTGTTTATAGCCCCCAATCCTGGCATACATAAGCAGCATTATATCCAGCGCCGCATATGGCAGCCTATAAATCATACATTTCTCATAGAGTCCCAGACACAGGTAACAATGTTACTTATTCATTCCCTGTCAATATCTCCGTAAACTTCATCATCTCGGCCCTGACGTTCCTCAAGAAGACAGTTTCTCATCTTGCTGCATTTTTATTGAAGTGCAAAGTAATAGAAGGAGAAGGCGAATGTGACAGCAGTTTCATTAAGTTGCTGATAACCCCCACACCCCCCCCCCCCACCACCACCACCAGTCCATGCCCAACAGAGAAATGCCCAAAAAAAAAATCTAAGAATCCATCAAATACACAAGAGCAAGTGCCCAGGCCCCATGTCATGTCTGGAAGCTGAGATATGTGGATACCATGAGCAGTACCAGGCTTGTTATATACCAATAGGGGAGGCTGGAGGTGCCCAGGCTGGAAATGGTTAAAGCCTTCTCGGCTGCCAAGGATGAGATGTGGGATTCAGAATGGGCTGGATGTCTGCATGACAGGCCAGAGATGGCACAAAGGACTGGATGCTCTACCCCAGTAAGCATTGTAGTTGGGCAGCAGAGAGAGCAATCACCGGTGCTGGTGCCAACCATCCCCTGCTAACTGGCACATTCTGCCCACAGACCCCCACACACATGGTACCCACCAGAGCTGCATCCTGGAGGGCACCTCACTCATTCTATAGGTTGCTATGATGCCAGGCAAACACCATACCAGGGTCCTGCTCTCTGATGTTGGCAGCTCTGCACATTGTACACAGAACTTGTGCTTAACCCTATAAACTCTTCATGATCACTAGTGTCTGGATGGACTTGTTTATATGTCCACTCTCCAGTGCAACAAGTGGTAGTAGTAGTAGTTGTGCCTGCTGAGAGTTGTCCTGGATGCCAACACTGTCCTGTATACCATCTGCTCCTGACACCTGTGTTCTGTGAAATAAATATATAGAGAGGATTCCCTATGTAGCTGGCACCCATCAGTCATCTCCAGCCTGGCACCCATCAGTCATCTCCAGCCTGGCACCCATCAGTCATCTCCAGCCTGGCACCCATCAGTCATCTCCAGCCTGGCACCCATAAGTCATCTCCAGCCTGGCACCCATCAGTCATCTCCAGCCTGGCACCCATCAGTTATCTCCAGCCTGGCACCAGTTATCTCCAGCCTGGCACCCATCAGTCATCTCCAGCCTGGCACCCATCAGTTATCTCCAGCCTGGCACCCATCTCCAGCCTGGCACCCATCAGTTATCTCCAGCCTGGCACCAGTTATCTCCAGCCTGGCACCCATCAGTCATCTTCAGCCTGGCACCCATCAGTTATCTCCAGCCTGGCACCCATCAGTCATCTCCAGCCTGGCACCCATCAGTTATCTCCAGCCTGGCACCCATCAGTTATCTCCAGCCTGGCACCCATCAGTTATCTCCAGCCTGGCACCCATCAGTTATCTCCAGCCTGGCACCCATCAGTTATCTCCAGCCTGGCACCCATCAGTTATCTCCAGCCTGGCACCCATCAGTTATCTCCAGCCTGGCACCCATCAGTCATCTCCAGCCTGGCACCCATCAGTCATCTCCAGCCTGGCACCCATCAGTTATCTCCAGCCTGGCACCCATCAGTTATCTCCAGCCTGGCACCCATCAGTTATCTCCAGCCTGGCACCCATCAGTTATCTCCAGCCTGGCACCCATCAGTTATCTCCAGCCTGGCACCCATCAGTTATCTCCAGCCTGGCACCCATCAGTCATCTCCAGCCTGGCACCCATCAGTTACCTCCAGCCTGGCACCCATCAGTTACCTCCAGCCTGGCACCCATCAGTCATCTCCAGCCTGGCACCCATCAGTCATCTCCAGCCTGGCACCCATCAGTTATCTCCAGCCTGGCACCCATCAGTTATCTCCAGCCTGGCACCTCTCAGCTGGTCCGAGTGAAATTCCAACAGGTGACCGTCTCCCCTGCAGCTCCATGGCCCCCACCCCCCGCCAGAGAGAAAGAAGCCAAAAACACTCAGAACCAGGGTCCGACCCGACGTGCCGGTACCGCACACAGAATGTGCCCGGGCTCAGCCGCCTCCATCCCGGCCGCACACAGCATCACCTCCCGCTCAGACACTGACCGCCGCCGCCGCCGCGACTTTGAAACTAAGTGCAGATGAGATCTCCTACCTCCGGCGATCAGCATCCAGATCAGGAGCAGCAGGTCCAGCCGAGCACATCCCATCCCCGGCAGCGCCATCCCGGAGCACACGGAGCGGAGCCCGATCCAACCTCCAGGCGGCTCCTAGTCCCGCAGTCAGCGCCCGGTACCTCAGATCTCCTCCGGCCGCCGCGGCTGTGGAGCGGAACACAAGCACTGGCGGAGCAGCCGCATCTCCAGACTCCGGGATCTCACAGCTCCGCTCCTCCTCCTCCAGGCTGAGCCCGACATGTGCAGGGGGACGGGCAGGAGCGCGCAATGAGCGGGTAGGGCTGTCACTGCCTGCGCACCTGCCCCTACATAACCTGCCCCTACATCACCTCCATTACCTGCCCCTACATCCCCTCCATCACCTGCCCCTACATCCCCTCCATCACCTGCCCCTACATAACCTGCCCCTACATCACCTCCATCACCTGCCCCTACATCACCTGCCCCTACATCCCCTCCATCACCTACCCCTACATCACCTCCATCACCTGCCCCTACATCCCCTCCATCACCTGCCCCTACATCACCTCCCCCTACATCACCTCCATCACCTGCCCCTACATCACCTGCCCCTACATCCCCTCCATCACCTACCCCTACATCACCTCCATCACCTGCCCCTACATCACCTCCATCACCTGCCCCTACATCACCTGCCCCTACATCACCTGCCCCTACATCACCTCCATCACCTGCCCCTACATCACCTCCATCACCTGCCCCTACATCACCTCCATCACCTGCCCCTACATCACCTCCATCACCTGCCCCTACATCACCTCCATCACCTGCCCCTACATCACCTCCATCACCTGCCCCTACATCACCTGCCCCTACATCACCTGCCCCTACATCACCTCCATCACCTGCCCCTACATCACCTGCCCCTACATCACCTGCCCCTACATCACCTCCATCACCTTCCCCTACATCACCTACATCACCTTCCCCTACTTCACCTACATCACCTGCCCCTACATCACCTGCCCCTACATAACCTGCCCCTACATCACCTCCATCACCTGCCCCTACATCACCTCTATCACCTACCCCTACATAACCTGCCCCTACTTCACCTCCATCACCTACCCCTACATCACCTCCATCACCTGCCCCTACATCACCTCCATCACCTGCCCCTACATCACCTCCATCACCTGCCCCTACATCACCTCCATCACCTGCCCCTACATCACCTCCATCACCTGCCCCTACATCACCTGCCCCTACATCACCTCCATCACCTGCCCCTACATCCCCTCCATCACCTGCCCCTACATAACCTCCATCACCTGCCCCTACATCACCTCCATCACCTGCCCCTACATAACCTGCCCCTACATCACCTCCATCACCTGCCCCTACATCACCTGCCCCTACATCCCCTCCATCACCTGCCCCTACATAACCTCCATCACCTGCCCCTACATCACCTCCATCACCTGCCCCTACATCCTCTCCATCACCTGCCCCTACATCCCCTCCATCACCTGCCCCTACATCACCTCCATCACCTGCCCCTACATCACCTCCCTCACCTGCCCCTACATCACCTCCATCACCTGCCCCTACATCACCTCCATCACCTGCCCATACAACACCTGCCCCAACATCACCTTCCCCTACATCACCTCCATCACCTTCCCCTACATCACCTTCATCACCTGCCCCTCCATCACCTGCCCCTAAATCACCTCCATAATCTGCCCCTACAACACCTGCCCCAACATCACCTTCCCCTACATCACCTCCATCACCTGCCCCTACATCACCTCCATTACTGGCCCCTACATCACCTCCAACACCTGCCCCTACATCACCTGCCCCTACATCACCTCCATCACCGGCCCCTACATCACCTCCATCACCTGCCCCTACATCACCTGCCCCAACATCACCTGCCCCTACATCACCTCCATCACCTGCCCCTACATCACCTGCCCCTACATCACCTCCATCACCGGCCCCTACATCACCTGCCCCTACATCACCTGCCCCAACATCACCTGCCCCTACATCACCTCCATCACCTGCCCCTACATCACCTCCATCACCTGCCCCAACATCACCTTCCCCTACATCACCTCCATCACCTGCCCCTACATCACCTCCATCACCGGCCCCTACATCACCTCCATCACCTGCCCCTACATCACCTGCCCCTACATCACCTGCCCCTACATCACCTCCATCACCTGCCCCTACATCACCTGCCCCTCCATCACCTGTCCCAATATCACCTCCATCACCTGCCCCTCTATGACCTGCCCCTCCATCACTTGCCTCTACATCACCTATATAATCTGTCCCTCCACCTCCTGCCCCTACATCACCTCCATCACCGGCCCCTACATCACCTCCATCACCTGCCCCTACATCACCTGCCCCTACATCACCTCCATCACCTGCCCCTACATCACCTGCCCCTACATCACCTGCCCCTCCATCACCTGTCCCAATATCACCTCCATCACCTACCCTTCAATTATCTGCCCCTCCATCATCTCCATCATCTTCCCCCACCATCACCTGCCTCTGCATCACCTTCATCATCTGCCCCTACATCCCCTACCCCTCTATTACCTGCCCTTCCATCACCTTCCCCTTCATCACCTGCACATACATCACCTGCCCCTCTATCATCTGCCCTGCCATCACCTGCCTCTACATCATCTGCCCCTCCATCATCTGCCCCTCCATCAACTGCCCCTTCATCACCTTCCCCTCCATCATCTTCCTCTACATCACCTGCCCCTACATCGCCTCCATCACCTGCCCCTACATCACCTCCATCACCTGCCCCTACATCACCTGCCCCTACATCACCTGCCCCTACATCACCTCCATCACCTGCCCCTCCATCATCTGCCCCTACATCACCTGCCTCTACATCACCCTGCCCCTCCATCACTCTGCCCCTCCATTCCCTGCCTCTACATCTCCTGCCCCTCCATCATCTGCCCCTCCATCACCTGCCCCTCCATCACCTCCATCACCTGCCCCTACATCACCTCCAACACCTGCCCCTACATCACCTCCATCACCTGCCCCTACATCACCTCCCTCACCTGCCCCTACAACACCTGCCCCAACATCACCTTCCCCTACATCATCTTCATCACCTACCCTTCAATCATCTGCCCCCACTATCACCTGCCTCTGCATCACCTTCATCATCTGCCCCTACATCCCCTACCCCTCTTTTACCTGCCCTTCCATCACCTGCCCCTTCATCACCTGCACCTACACCACCTGCCCCTCTATCATCTGCCCTGCCATAACCTGCCTCTACATCATCTGCCCCTCCATCAACTGCCCCTCCATCAACTGCCCCTTCATCAACTGCCCCTTCATCACCTGCCCTTCCATCATCTGCCCCTCCATCCCCTGCCTCTACATCACCTGCATCACCTTCCCGTACATCACCTCCATCACCTGCCCCTACATCACCTACCCCTACATAACCTCCATCACCTGCCCCTACATCACCTCCATCACCTGCCCCTACATCACCTCCATCACCTGCCCCAACTTCACCTTCCCCTACATCACCTCCATCACCTGCCCCTACATCACCTGCCCCTACATCACCTGCTCCCACATCACCTCCATCACCTGCCCCTACATCACCTCCATCACCTGCCCCTACATCACCTCCATCACCTGCCGATACATCACCTGCCCCTACATCACCTCCATCACCTGCCGATACATCACCTGCTCCCACATCACCTCCATCACCTGCCCCTACATCACCTCCATCACCTGCCCCTACATCACCTCCATCACCTGCCCCGACATCACCTCCATCACCTGCCCCTACATCACATCCATCACCTGCCGATACATCACCTGCCCCTACATCACCTCCATCACCTGCCCCTACATCACCTGCCCCAACATCACCTGCCCCTACATCACCTCCATCACCTGCCCCTACATCACCTGCCCCTACATCACCTGCCCCTTCATCATCTTCCCCCACTTCACCTCCATCACCTGCCCCTGCATCACCTTCCCCCATATCACCTTCATCACCTGCCCCTCTGTGACCTGCCTCTCCATCACTTGCCTCTACATCACCTATATAATCTGCCACCCACCTCCTGCCCCTACATCAGCTCCATCACCTACCCTTCAATCATCTGCCCCCACCATCACCTGCCTCTGCATCACCTTCATCATCTGCCCCTACATCCCCTACCCCTCTATTACCTGCCCTTCCATCACCTGCCCCTTCATCACCTGCACCTACATCACCTGCCCCTCCATTACCTACCCCTCTATCATCTGCCCTGCCATCACCTGCCTCTACATCATCTGCCCCTCCATCATCTGCCCCTCCATCAACTGCCCCTTCATCAACTGCCCCTTCATCACCTGCCCCTCCATCCCCTGCCTCTACATCTCCTGCCCCTCCAACATCTGCCCCTCCATCACCTGCCCCTCCAGCACCTGCCTCTACATCAACTGCCCCTCCATCTCCTGCCCCTCCATCACCTGCCCCTCCATCACCTGCCTCTACATCACATCTGCCCCTCCATCATCTGCCCCTTCATTACCTGCCTCTACATCACATCTGCCCCTCCATCATCTGCCCCTCCATCTCCTGCCCTCAATCCCCTGCCCCTCCATCCCCTGCCCCTCCATCCTCTGCCCCTCCATCCCCTGACCCTCCATCCCCTGACCCTCCATCACCTTCCCCTTTATCACCTGCCCCTCCATCATCTGCCCCTCCATCACCTGCCTCTACATCACATCTGCCCCTCCATCATCTGCCCCTCCATCACCTGCCCTCCATCCCCTGCCCCTCCATCCCCTGCCCCTCCATCCCCTGACCCTCCATCCCCTGACCCTCCATCACCTTCCCCTTTATCACCTGCCCCTCCATCATCTGCCCCTCCATCACCTTCCCCTTTATCACCTGCCCCTCCATCACCTTCCCCTTTATCACCTGCTCCTCCATCACATGACCCTCCATCAACTGCCCTGCCATCACCTGCCTCTACATCACCTGCCCCTCCATCACCTGCCCCTCCATCATCTGACCCTCCTTCCTTGCCCCTCCATCACCTTCCCCTTTATCACCTGCCCCTTCATCACTTGCCTCTACATCACCTGCCCCTCCATCACCTGCCCCTCCATCATTTGCCCCTCCATACCTGCCCCTCCATCATTTGCCCCTCCATACCTGCCCCTCCATCCCCTTCCCCTTTATCCCCCGCCCCTCCATCACTTCTATAATTTGCCCCTCCATCTCACCGATGCCTATGCTCCTATTGTTAGGGTCACTTCTAGGGGACTGGACACGGCCGGGGCGGGTCATGGTGACCCCAATATACATTATAATATATGAGATCAGTGAATAATCCTCCCGTTGCTTTTATATTTAGCAGCTTGCAGAAATATTTGTAAATAGTCTCATACAATGAAGTCATGTGTAGCCTGCAGTACCACATTTCATCACTGTCATGCCAGAAACCTTCCATACACCTCAATGCAACAGCGCCCCCAGCACCGAGTTCTACAGCAGCCACAACACTCTGGAGCTAACAAAGCCTTGGCTTCAGGATTAACTAATACTGTACATTGTTCCGCAAAAAGGAGACACTAACATTCCATCACCTTATATACAAACTCCTAATATACAGATATGAGATAGATATCAGATAGATAGATATGAGATAGATAGATATGAGATAGATAGATAGATATGAGATAGATGATATATAGATAGATATGAGATAGATAGATATGAGATAGATGATATATAGATAGATAGATATGAGACATATAGATAGATAGATAGATATGAGATAGATAGATATGAGATAGATGATATATAGATAGATGGATAGACAGATAGATAAACAACAAATAAACAAAACAGCTCACCACATCTTATGATAATATCAAGATAATAAAAAAGAAGTCGATCTAAAGGGGTACTTTACTATTTTAAAAGAATCTCTCAGGATAGGAGATAAGTGTCTGATCGTGGGGGGCCCACTGAAACCCATGCCCCCACCAATTCCCCTGCCGCTCAGCCAATCAATGTATGAGGCAGGACCCCAAAACATTGTAGCTGGATAACCCGAAGTTTCTGATCATGTGTGTGACCACTGGGAACCTTAGCCATCTCCAAAACGTTGCCCTGTCTCTTACCACACATAGAGCGGTGTGTCGGCACGTGCTCCATGCGTTCATACAGCGCTCGTGTATCTCTGGCACTCCCGTAGGCAGCACATGGAGCACGCATTTTCTAGATAACCCCTGTCACCAGGGGTCATGTCCTAGGTTAAAAAGTGTGGGCACTCACCCATGATTTTTACTCAAGGGCTGGTCCTGCAGGACTCCTACTAATGGGCACAGTGTTCCTGCTGTAGAAAAAAATGCAGGTACTCAGTTTCCACATGTTCATGTAGGACTTGAGCCCTGCCTGTATCCATCTTTCCTTTTCCTCCTGACTCAAACATGTGACCACTGCAGCCAATCATTGGTTTTAGTGGGTCACCATGGTGGTCAGTGATTGGCTGCAGCGGTCACATGACCAGGAAGTAGAGGGATCGGCTCGAGAAGCATTGCAATGGGATTTTACAACTTTTGGAGCGGTTTTAAAAATCTTTTAGGGGACTGGACAACCTTTTATAAATTTGCTCCATCTCTTTCCCCACTTATTTCCAGCATCCGCCCTTTCATCAATTATATTTTATCCATCACTCTGGGGGGAGGGGATCATCCTTTTTCCGATGTTCATTTTTGACTTGCAGATGTAGATGAGGCTCTGGTGGCTTATATCTTCATTGTTCTGCCCAGACAGCCGACGTTATAGGCAGAGAGCAGAGGAGATTCCCCCATGAACTGTAATGGGATTTGGGGCAGAACAATGAAGATAGAAGCCACCAGAGCCTCATGCTTGGAGTTGTAGTTGTACAACAGCTGGAGGTGCCCTGATTGGGAAACACTGCCTCTACATTGATATAATAATCCGCACAGATGAATAGACTGAGCAGATACATAAAATCTGGCGCTGAGGCTCGCCATGACCATCCTGTAATCCTGCGTAGTGTTGGGCGCGAATATTCGCATTTCGAATTTTTATCGTGAATATCGTAAATTCGCGATTATTGCTAATATATTCGCTATATATTCGAAATTACAAATATTCACTTTTTTCCCCGCATATGCGCATATTCCTTCTTTTCACTTGTGGGCCAACTAAAATGATGCAAATACACTTGTCAGAGGTTATCAACAACATCCCTAGCAACCAAATACAGTGACCCCCCCCGACCTACGATGGCCCCGACATACGATCATTTCAACATGCGATGGCCTCTCAGAGGCAGCATCAACATACGATGCTTTTGTATGTTGGGGCCATCGCATAAACGGCTATCCGGCAGCGCAGACTGCTTCAGCTGCCACCGGATAGCCGTTTACGGTGCCCCGTGTGGTCCGCTGACGATCACTTACCTGTCCTCGGGGCTCCGGTGCGTCCTCTTCGGGATCCCCTGCATCGTCGGCGCTCTCCATCGTCGCCATCACGTCGCTGCGCACGCCGTCCCGTCATCCAATAGGAGCGGCGTGTGTAGCGACGTGATGGCGGCGATGGAGAGCGAGGATGCTGGGAAAGCAGAGGCTTTGCCGGAGCATCGGGGACACCCTGGGGAAGCCATGACAGCGATGGAAGGCGACATCCCGGGCAGCGGTGACGAGCGGTGACGGTCCGGAGCGGCGTTGACAGGTGAGTACAACTTTCTCTAACAGTGGTCTTCAACCTGCGGACCTCCAGATGTTGCAAAACTACAACACCCAGCATGCCCGGACAGCCAACGGCTGTCCGGGCATGCTGGGTGTTGTAGTTTTGCAACATCTGTAGGTCCGCAGGTTGTAGACCACTGTCCTATACTTTACATTGCACGGATCCCTCAACATACGATGGTTTCAACAAACGATGGTCCATTTGGAACGGATTACCATCGTATGTTGAGGGACCACTGTAGTAATGTTGACCACCCCCTCACAGTTTGCTTCCTCGAATACACGAATATAAGGAAAACGTGAAATTCGCGAATATAGGACGAATATTCGTCTATATATTCCCGAAATATCGCGAATTCGAATATGGGCATTGCCGCTCATCACTAATCCTGCGGCGTCGAGCCGTCCTCAGGGTCAGTTGTGTCTATAGCGCGGGCCGCAGATACAATGATACGTGATCACAGCTGGGAAACCTGCTATAAAAATCCCATCTCCCTGACTGCTCCTTTAATTTACACCTGACCACACGTGTTAAAGCTCAAGTATCGCCTGACAGTCCTGGTGGTCCGGGAATCCTCAGCGCCGGAGAGGACGGGAGCTCTTCACACCTCGGCCTCGTGTCTTACACTTACACAAGAGTGGCACAGATTGGCGACGTATTTTATCCTGTTAGGTCACTGAAAAAAAGTGTCTAGAACACAAAAATAAATGTGGTGCAAGTCAGGTACGCCAGTTTTTAGTCTGCAAATTGTATCCGGATTCCAGTGTTTTTGCAACAGTATTACTGCCCCATAAAGGTAAGTTTGTGAACCCTGATAACCCACTGGACCTTCAGCCAAAAATTCACAGTAGCAAATGTCTTAGGGGGAGATTTATCAAAACCTGTCCAGAGGAAAGTTGCTGAGTTGCCCATAGCAACCAGTCAGATCGCTTCTTTCATTTTGCAGAGGCCTTGTTTGAAATGAAAGCAGCGATCTGATTGGTTGCTATGGGCAACTCAACAACTTTTCCTCTGGACGGGTTTTGATAAATCTCCCCCTTAGATTCTGTCGGCATCTCCTCTGAGCTCTTCTATCTTCTCCTGTCTATTAGTTGTCTATGCAGATGTCGTAAAGCTGATCTTTCACTCTGGATCAGCTGGCCATAACTGCCCAGCTCAGGGCTGGTTTAGAGTAGAGTTCCTAAATCGGTTATCCTCTTCAATTTTTGACAAGTCGACAAGTTAATTTAAAGAAGCGGAAGCACGCTCAGGCTGGAACTCCACTGAGTTGCTTTTTTTTTTTGCAAAAACGCCGTAAAAAACGCCAATTTTCCCGCACAGCGTTTTTCAGTGAAAAAAAAAACGCCACGTCCAGATGTTAGCTGCAAGTCAATAGTAAACTGCAAAATGTCAGATTCACTTGGCGTTTTTCCTTTTTTTTTAAATCCTTTTGACGTTTTTTAGCAATTTCGGGCTCAGAGGCTGGATTTTCAAATCGCCCGACAAAACCTAGTTTGGCGTTTTTTGCCCTGAAATTGTGGCGTTTTCATCCCATAGAAGTCTATGGGAGAGCAAAAATGCCAAGAAAAATGCCAAGTTGGTTTCAAATTTTGCGTTTTTGCAGGCAGTTTAAATTTTTTTTTTTGGAATCCAAAAAAACGATGGAGATACCTTTTTTATGAAAATTTCATGAGGTTCCATAAAAAAAATAAAAAATAAAAAAGATACAGTAGTGATGGAAAAAATTGTATCTAATGAGATTTATCTTTTTTATTACGAAATGTTAATTAATTTTTAAACAGGGATCAATTTATGTGAGCGGATAAAGCACTAAAGACGTAGCCGACAATAATAAAAATTTAGTGTGTGTGTGTTTTTTTAATAACATTTTTTAGGTAGTACTACTACTCCCAGCATGGAACACACTGTTCCATGATGGGAGTAGTAGTACCTGTACTAATTGACAGATCGCCCCGGGTCCGTTGCGATCCTCCTGTATAATGTATAGATGCGGCGGCCGCTCTTCTATGGTCCCCTGCACTGACATATATATACACATATTCATATTTCCCACAGAGAGCTGTGATTGGCCAGATGGTTCCAGCCTATCACAGCTCTAGGAATAGGTGTATATATGCAGCCGTGCAGGGGACCATAGAAGAGCGGCCGCCGCATCTATACATTATACAGGAGGATCACAGCGGGTGTCAGGAGTGACACCCGCTGTGATCTTTCCTTAATTACAAGTACTACTACTCCCAACATGGAGAACACTCTGCTCCATGCTGGGAACTGTATTACCTGCATTAATAGACAGATTGCAACAGGTGTCAGAAGTTACACTCGCTGCGATCTGTCTATTAATGCAGGTACTACAGCTCCCAGCATGGAGCAGAGTGTGCTCCATGTTGGGAGTAGGAGTACCTACAGGTAAGAACAGATCACAGCGGATGTCACTACTACTGACACCCGCTGTGATAGTTCTGTCTATAGCAGAGATGGAGCGGCTGTATACATTGCCCACATCCCTGCTCTGCACTGTACTCCGGGCCGGCCACTCATTCATTCATATTTTCCTCAGAGCTGTGATTGGCTGCAACCATCCGGCCAATCACAGCTCTGGGCGGAAAATATGAATGGCCAGTGATGTGAATAGAGCAGAGATGCGAGCTCTGTATAGAGCCACATCACTGCTATATTATGGACGATCGCATCGGGTACCAGACTGACACCCGGGGCGATATGTCTATAGTACAGGTACTACTACTCCCAGCATGGAACAGTGTGTTCCATGCTGGGAGTAGTAGTACTACATAAAAAATGTGGAAAAAATGTTGTTATTAAAAAAATAAACATTTAGTTAAATACATTTTTACATCCCTACTGCATCCTTTTTATTATTATTTTTTTTTTGGTACCCAACTATTTTGTAAAAAAAACTCCAAAGGGGCCAAAAAAGGCAAATTCCACACAAAGGTAAAAACGCAAGAAAAAACGCCAGAAAAAATGCCAAAACGCAGGGAAAATCTGTGGCAGTTTTTCTGGCGTTTTTTCTGGCGTTTTTATGCCACAAAAATCGCAGGGCAGAAACCTCTGCCTCCAGCTTTCCTCTATCTGTTCTGCACCTATTGTATATGCCTTATGGACCAAAGTATAATTATGATCACTGGACAGTGAGCGCAGTCTCCTTTTTTCCTTGCATTACATTGTAATTTAAAAGGTGTATTATGGCTTTATACATATTGGGGACCCTCAAGATCTCGGTGCAGCCCTTGGCACGTGACATCACATCCCCGTCTCGGAGGCAGCGCCTGGCACAGATTGCCAGGGGCTGAGCCAAGATAGTGGGGGTCCCCAGCGGCGGGACCCCTGTGATTATACATCTTATCCCTATCCTTTGGATAGAGGATAAGATGTATAAACCCAGAATACCCCTTTAACTTGACACTTTGTATTGCGTAAAGGAAAACAACCTTGAATAACATATCACACAGTAAGGTATAGTATAGCAAAAAATCAGACAAATACAATGTGTATATAGGTCTCACCCACCCACAAGAACACCTGTGGCCCACTTTAAATTTCCCCCTAGCAGCCGCTTGATAGCTTCAGTTGGTGCACATTGAATAAATGGGGGTCGAGTGTTACTTGGAGCCGGCTGAAACACTCAAAATGTCTGCAAACAGATCTTAAGGTCTTTCTATCAGTATATAAGTTTGGGGGGGTGTCCTATTGTGGGACAGAGAAGATGGGTTTCAGGCTTATCCTTACACAGGCTGTAATTCAGGTCAGTCCAGCTTTAAATTCTCTTCACTGCTCAAAGAGGGTTTCCTTCATCCAGCATTGGATCCTGTTAAGCCTGGTAACAGATTCCGCTCAGCTGCTGCAGCACTCTTTGAACCAGGACCTCTCACAGGCTGTCCCTCTATGTCCTCTCTGTGCTTTCTCTGCTGGAACTGAACAATCCAAGATGGCCACAAGCACATGTCCCCAAAACTCCTCCTTCCCCAGCTTTAGTCACTGCTCAGTTCCTTTGCACGTGCAGTCCACCATCTACTGCACACCTCATGTAATTGCAGGATAATACATAACAATAATCCCAGGGGGTTACATGTTTTTCTAATACTGTCTGCTTGTCATGCTATTCTTCCCTACTGTAAGTCCTGGAGATATCTGAGCATTGAGGGTCAAGGGTAGAGACAGCTTAGTAAGGAAGTCCAGAGCTGCAGATCTTGATGCCCGCTCATGTTTTCTGATTGTTCCTTACTGCCCGTCAGGAGCCCATTGAAATTCATAGAGAACGTGGGTGATGGTTGTACCCAGCTGAGAAGCAGCTGGTGGTTCGCCCGTGGTCCAGCCAACACCATTTATATATATTGCCAAATAGAGTACAATGTAGATCAACTATGCAGAATCCCACATCAGTCAGTGGGGACCTCCTGCCAGCTCAACCGGGGAAATGGACCAGTTCTGGAAATACAGCCCCCCAGGCGTATCCAGGCGAATGTATCTGAAACTGGAGGAGGTTGGTGCCGCTGTCTGTGCCGTAATAAATGGATGATTGGAAGGAACATGTAGTAATTACTGTTTTGTTTATTGATTTTTCTTCTGTATTGTTTCCATCAGGAAATTGAACTTGCCGTGTAATGTTGCTATATGATGAAGTGGAATGCAGAGCTTCTCAAGGATATCTGCTCGTTGTATCGACTGCTATGTCTGGGTGAAGTCGGGGGCGTTTTGGAAGGCTCATAACCTGAGAATTTACATCACAATGGTCTTGTCCTGCCATAGACCTCGCCTATATAATGTGCCGCAGACTCCGTTCTGCCTGTAATGTCTTTTCTACAGCTAGAGCAGATTTGGACCGTTCCGTCTGATTCTTATTACTGTCTGATTGTAATACTATTCTTCCATACCTTAAAGTGTTACTCCGCACCTAGACATCTTATCCAAAGGATAGGGGATAACATGTCTGATTGTGGGGGGCCCGCTGCTGGGGACCCCCGTGATCCGTGACCGCGGTACCCCAGACATCCGGTACATGGAGTGAACTTCTCTCCATGTGGTATGACTGGCGATGCGGGGCGGAGGCTCGTCACGTCACGGTCAAGCCCCGCTTGTGATGTCACGGCTGTGCCCCCTCAATACAAGTCTACGGGAGGGGGCGTGATGGCCATCACACCCCCTCCCATAGACTTGCATTTAGGGGGCATGGCCATGATGTCACGAGCAGGGCGCAGCCATGATGACACAAGCCTCCGGCGCTGCACCCGGCGCTCTAAACGAATGCTGGGTGCAGCAGGGAGATTGCGGGGGTCCCCAGCTGCAGGACCCCCATGATCAGACATCTTATCCCCTATATTTTGAATAGGGGATAAGATGTCTAGGGGTGGAGTACCCCTTTAAGTCATGGGGTATCTGCAAATTTGGGGACACAGGTATAGACAGCTCAGTATGGGAGTCCTGAGCGGCAGAGTCCATTGATATTCATAGGGGGTCATGGTTGTAAGGAGATTACATGAGGAGGGGGTTTGTTACAGTGTGTCACACCAGTAGTAAGGAGATTACATGAGGAGGGATTTGTTACAGTGTGTCACCCTAGTAGTAAGGTGATTACATGAGGAGGAGGTTTGTTACAGTGTGTCACACCAGTAGTAAGGTGATTACATGAGGAGGAGGTTTGTTACAGTGTGTCACCCCAGTATTAAGGAGATTACATGAGGAGGAGGTTTGTTACAGTGTGTCACCCCAGTAGTAAGGAGATTACATGAGGAGGAGGTTTGTTAAAGTGTGTCACCCCAGCAGTAAGGAGATTACATGAGGAGGAGGTTTGTTACAGTGTGTCACCCCAGTAGTAAGGAGATTACATGAGGAGGGGTTTGTTACAGTGTGTCACCCTAGTAGTAAGTAGATTAAATGAGGAGGAGGTTTGTTACAGTGTGCCACACCAGTAGTAAGGTGATTACATGAGGAGGAGGTTTGTTACAGTGTGTCACCCTAGTATTAAGGAGATTACATGAGGAGGAGGTTTGCTACAGTATGTCACCCCAGTAGTAAGGAGATTACATTAGGAGAAGTTTTGTTACAGTGTGTCACCCCAGTATTAAGGAGATTACATGAGGAGGAGGTTTGCTACAGTATGTCACCCCAGTAGTAAGGAGATTACATGAGGAGGAGGTTTGTTACAGTGTGTCACCACAGTAGTAAGGAGATTACATGAGGAGCAGGTTTGTTACAGTGTGTCACACCAATAGTAAGGAGATTACATGAGTAGGAGGTTTGTTACAGTGTGTCACCCCAGTAGTAAGGAGATTACATGAGGAGGAGGTTTGTTACAGTGTGTCACCCCAGTAGTAAGGAGATTACATGAGGAGGAGGTTTGTTACAGTGTGTCACCCCAGTAGTAAGGAGATTACATGAGGAGGAGGTTTGTTAAAGTGTGTCACCCCAGTAGTAAGGAGATTACATGAGGAGGAGGTTTGTTACAGTGTGTCACTCCAATAGTGAGAATATTACACAAGTAAGGGGTTGTTACAGTGTGTCACCCCAGTAGTAACGTGGGGCGTGTCAAAGGACGGAGCCAATGGGCACGGTCAAGAGGTGGCAAAATGATCTTTGGCCTAGGGTGGCAAAAATCCTTGCACCAGGTCTGCTCCAGACCCTTTCACTTTTTTTCCACGTTTTGTTATGTTGCGGCCTTGTGCAAAAATCAACAGAATTTGAGTTTTCACCCAATAATCTGCACGTAAAGGGGTTGTCCAGTATTAGAAATATGCCGCTTCTTTTTTGTTGTTGCAAAAACAGCACCACCACTGTCTACAGGTTGTGTCTGGTATTACAGCTCCACACCACTGAAGTAAATGGGGCGAAGCTGCAGTACTATGAAACAACCTGTGGACAGGAGTGGTGCTGTTTTTGCAAAAACAAGAAGCAGAATTTTTCTATTTATCTGGGATTAGAAAAACAGAGCTTGTTTCTTCCATAAACAGCGCCACACCTGTCCTCAGGTCATGTGTGGTATTGCAGCTAATGAATGGAGCCAAGTTGTAATTTTCCATAGCAAGTATATAAACAAAGAATCACAAAAATGACTATATGAATTTTTACATGAATCCAGTGTTTTCCAAACAGCATACCTCCAGCTGTTGCAAAACTACAACTCCCAGCGTGCCCGGACAGCCGAAGGCTGTCCGGGAATGCTGGGATTTGTAGTTTTGCAACAGCTGGAGACACTCTGGTTGGGAAAACACTGTGTTAGAGAATATTAAAAGGGGTATTCCACTGGAAAACATTTTTGTTTTTTAAATCAACTGGTGCCAGAAAGTTACACATTTGTAAATTACTTCTATTTAAAAATCTTAACTCTTCCAGTACTTATTAGCTGCTCCACATGAAGTGATTTTCTTTTTTAATTCATTTTCTGTCTGACCATAGTTCTCTCTGCTGACCTCTGCTGTCCATTTTAGGAACTGTCCAGAGCAGGAGCAAATCCCCATAGCAAACCTATCCTGCTCTGGACAGTCAGGTGTCAGCAGAGAGCACTGCGGTCTGACAGAAATTCAAAAAGAAAAGAACTTCCTGTGGCACATATAACAGATGATAAGTACTGGAAGGATTAAGATTTTTAAATAGAAGTAATTTACAAATCTGTTTAACTTCCTGGCACCAGTTCCCACCTGGTGTATTTTGCTGCGTATTTGCTGCTGCGTATTTTCCTATCCATTGATTTCATGGCAAATACGCAGGAAATACGCAGCAAAATACGCCAGGTGGGAACGTACCCTTAAAGGGGAGTACCCCTTTAAGGTCTGGCCGCTGTCCAGCATCTGTCCCATCGCTGTGACTGTGATTGATGCTTCTTTTTGTCAGATTGCCAACTAAGTGAGCTGTATTAGCACATGACATTGTCTGAGATTACTTCCCGGATCCCGGCCACTTGAGCCGTCTTTGGAAATCCTGACAGGTCCTTTTAGTGTGACAAGAATTCGTTGCGAGCTACATGTAACGTCGTCCTATCAGGAACAAATAAAGTGACACCTCGCTTGGAAACAAACATCTAACGAAGTTTATCTGAATGCATTGCGGCCGATCATGCCATGAAAGCATTCACATCGTGGTTTTGTGTTAGGCCATGTTCACACAGTGGAATCACTGAGCGAAATTCCACCCAAAAATTCCACACGGACATTCCACTGCAGCAGAGTCCCATTGATTTCACTGGGATTCCGCTGCACCGTGCACACGGCGGAATGCCATTGAAATGAATGGGATTCTGATGCAGCGGAATTCTGGAATCCACAGAAAGAACAGACAAGTCTTTTCTTTCTACGGATTTCTCTCGTATGAGACGGCGCATTTCTGAGCGGTCCTGGCGCCATCAGAACATTCAAATGTGCAGAACGTACGCCAGTTTTCCGGGCGGACATTCCGCACGTTTGAATGTTCCGGTGGTGCTGAATATAGCTTAAGGATTTAACCCTTTGTAACGCAAAGAATAGTTCAGAGGGGGGTTATGTGTCTCCATAGGGCAGAGTTTTCTCAACCTGTGACTCTCCAGCTGTTGCCAAACTAACGATCAGGCGGTAACTCACACTACCATGATTGTCTGTGAAAAGAAAGGACCCCATACTCCTTAAAGGGGTACTCCAGTGGAATTTTTTTTTTTTTAATCAGCCTGTGCCAGAAAGGTAAACTGTAAATTACTTCTATTTAAAAATTTCAATCCTTCCAGTACTTATCAGCTGCTGTATGCTCCACAGGAAGCTGTATAGTTCAGTCTGACCACAGTGTTCTCTGGTGACACCTGTCCAGAGCAGCATATGTTTGCTATGGGGATTTGCTCCTGCTCTGGACAGTTCCTGACACGGACAGAGGTGTCAGCAGAGAGCACTGTGGTCAGACTGGAAAGAACTACACAACTTCCTCTGGAGTTTTTTTAAGCCATGCATTGCTCCCTGGGAAAAAAGTATGCAAAGCAGCTGTCCTTCAGGAGGAAAAAAAAAAGCTTTCTCTCTCTAGTACCATCTATTAAAGGTAGCTTTCTGTATGTTGGTCTCTCCAGTTGAGGCACAACTACTACTTCCACCATGCACTGACCGACTTTTTGTCATTGAATATACATTCTCCAGCAGTGTTTCCCATCCTGCAGCTTTCCGATCGCAGCACGACTGCAACTCTCAGCCTTTAGCTATCAGGGCATGCTGGGAGTTGTAGTTTTGCTAGAAAAATAGGGAATGGATAAGGTGAAATCTGGGGCGTAAAGCAGCAGCAAAATCGTACACAGGTCCCCTTTAAAATACATACATAGCAATACAATAGTGTATATATATATACCCGTGAGTGCTGCTGGACTTATTGTTGGTATATATATATATATATATAATATATATATATATACGGTATATACATATATATAAAATATTTATATATATATTTATAAAAATAATGATATATATATATATAAATAGATACATAAATAAATATTTATATATATGTATGTATATATATATATATATATATATATATATATACACACACACACACACACACACAAATCTCATTAGTCATGAGGCTAATGATGTTGGTTTGTCCGTAATTCTCTTTTAAGGTCATGGTCTCCATGGACAGGTTTTCTGAAGTGTGTCTCCAGCTGTTGCAAAACTACAACTCCTAGCATGCCGGACAGCCGTTGGCTGTCCGGCATGCTGGGAGTTGTAGTTTTGCAACAGCTGGAGGAACACTGTTTGGAAAACACCACCATATTTGGTCTCTTTTTGACTCATACATGAAGGATCTTCTGCTCCTCCTTTACACTTCTTGGAAGAATTAGCTGTTCCAATGCTTTGCATTGATCTTTTATTGATTTATACATTGTAACAAGATCATCTCTAATGTCTTCTTACCAGTCTAAACAAGACCAATTTACATAGAGGATCCTCGGGTGGATGTGGCCTCTGACACAAGGACGGTCCACAATGGTCCAGCAGAAGACAACCCCCAAAAACTTAAGTACCCCAAACATGGACTGGCACTTGGAAGCAGCCGAGGGGATCCCTTGCCTTGGGAGCAAAAGGAGCTAGCTACAGCTCTGTCTATTTGTATACTGCTATTTCTATGGGATCAGGATATATAGTAGTTATACACTTCTCACCAGCGCTATCTGTATACTGCTGCTGCTATCTCTATGGGATCAGGATATATGGTAGTTATACACCTTCCACCAGCTCTGTCTGTATACTGCTGCTGCTATCTCTATGGGATCAGGATATATGGTAGTTATACACCTTCCACCAGCTCTATCTGTATACTGCTGCTGCTATCTCTATGGGTTCAAGATATACAGTATAGTAGTTATACAACCCCCTCCATCTCTCTCTCTCTCTCTCTCTCTCTCTCCATTTATGCGATGGACCCAACATATAAAAGCATCGTATGTTGAAATGATCGAATGTCAGGGCCATCATAGGTCGGGGGATCACTGTGTATATATATATATATACTGCTGCTATCCTATGGGATCAGGATATATAGTAGGTATACTCCTCCCCTCTAGCTCTATATGTATAAGTTTGGACACACCTTCTCATTCAGAGTTTTTTTATTTTCATGACTATGAACATTGTAGATTCACACTGAAGGCATCAAAACTATGAATTAACACGTGTGGAATTATAGACATAACAAAAGGTGTGAAAATATGTCACATTCTAGGTGGAAAGTGTCCCAAGTGCAGTCACAAAAACCATTGTGGAGGTGTGATGGTGTGGAGGAGGAGGTGTGATGGTGGGGGGGGGGGGGGGGGGGGGGCTTTGCTGGTGACACTGTTGGGGATTTATTCAAAATTGAAGTTATACTGACCCAGCATGGCTACCACAGCATCTTGCAGCGGCTGCTATTCCATCCGGTTTGCGTTTAGTTGGACCATCATTTATTTTTCAACAGGACAATGACCCCAAACACCTCCAGGCTGTGTAAGGGCTATTTGACCAAGAAGGAGAGTGATGGGTGCTGCGCCAGATGACCCGACCTCCACAGTCACCGGACCTGAACCCAATCGAGATGGTTTGGGGTGAGCTGGACCACAGAGTGAAGGCAAAAAGGGCCAACAAGTGCTAAGCATCTCTGGGAACTCCTTCAAGACTGTTGGAAGACCATTTCAGGTGACTACCTCTTGAAGCTCATCAAGAGAATGTCAAGAGTGTGCAAAGCAGTAATCAAAGCAAAAGGTGGCTAGAACCTAGAATATGACAGATTTTCACACTTTTTTGTTATGTATATAATTCCACATGTGTTAATTCATAGTTTTGATGCCTTCAGTGTGAATCCACAATTTCCATAGTCATGAAAATAAAGAAAACTCTGAATGAGAAGGTGTGTCCAAACTTTTGGTCTGAACTGTATATACTGCTGATATCTCTATTGGATCAGGATATATGGTAGTTATACACCTCCCCTCCAGCTTTATCTATATACTGCTACTATCTCTATGTCTCAATGGGATCAGGATATATAGAAGTTATGCCCCTCCCCTCCAGCTCTCTCTATATATATGACTACTATCTCTATGGATTCAGGATATTTAGTAGGTATACACCTCCTCTTCAGCTCTATCTGTATGCTGCTGCTATCTCTATGGGATCAAGATAGATAGTAGTTATACACCTCCCCTCCAGCTCTATCCATATACTGCTGCTATCTCTATTTGATCAGAATATATAGTAGTTATACACCTCCCCTACAGCTCAATCTGTACACTGCTGCTATCTCTATGGGATCAGGATATATAGTAGTTATGCACTTGCCCTGAGGCTGTGTTCACACATCATGTTTCTTGTAGCTTTTTATTAGTGTTTTTGTTTTTTTTGTGTGTGAATTTCCCCAAATCATGGCAAAAATGAAGATAATTGGGGGGTATGTATCAATAATGGTGTTTTTATGTATTTTTTTGCGTCAAATGGAGCGTAGTTGCGCCAAAATCATCAATTGTCGCCCGCAAGTTTGTAATTTTGGCATGAATTGAGCCCTACAAATGGCCTGACCTTTGAATTTTGCCAGGTTCACAAAGGTAAATCTTACACAGCTAGGTCCTTTTTGTATGTTTAAAAATGTATATAAAAAAATCACAGTTATGTGACGTTCCTAAAGCAAATAAAAAAAATAATTAAAAAAAATATTGTGTAAAACATTTTATTTAAACAAAAAAAAAAAATAATGGTCTTTGTGTAACTGCTTTATTATTATTTGTTGGAGGAAACACCAAATATTGTAATGTAAATAAACATTTGTAACACACGTTGGTCAGCGTTTGAATTTTATAGCTACTTTCTCTGTAATTTTTTTCTTGGTGTAAGTTTGCGAGCATGATTACACCCAAAATTGCGCCAAAACAAAAAGTCGCAATTGAAGAATTTCACACCAAGGCATGATTTCAACTGAAATCACGACTTACACCGTCAAATCAGTGATAATGTTCTAAACGATTTGGCGCAACTGATTGTCGCAAAAAGTAACATATATAGTACATAGAAAATTGTGACAAATCACATTCGAAAAAACGGTGTAAAATCCTTCATACATACTTCACATTGTACCATGTACTATTATCATGATGTTGAAAATTCGTTTAAAAAAAAAAAGCTAAAATGCTATAAAAATGCCCCACCCCTTTTCTCAGGTTGTGTGTGGTATTACAACTTGGCTCCATTCACTTCAATGGAACTGATACCTGCAATACCACACACCACCTGAGGACAGGAGCGGCGCTGTTTTCTTTTTTTTATTTATTTTTTTTCTTTTATTTTTTAAAGACATTACCTCTGTTTTTGTAATCCTGAAGAACCCCTTTAAAGGGGTACTCCGGTGAAAACCTTTTTTCTTTTAAATCAACTGGTGCCAGAAAGTTAAACAGATTTGTAAATTACTTCTATTAAAACATCTTAATCCTTCCTGTACTTATTAGCTGCTGAGTACTACAGAGGAATTTTTTTTCTTTTTGGAATTCTCTCTGATGACATCACGAGCACAGTGCTCTTTGCTGACGTCATTATAATAATAACTCTTTATTTATTGTTGTCCTTAGCGGGATTTGAACCCAAGGCCCCAGCACTGCAAGGCAGCAGTGCTAACCACTGAGCCACCATGTTGCCCTTAGCATACATCGTCTATGTATGGTTGCTAAAATGGACAGAGATGTCAGCAGAGAGCACTGTGCTCGTGATGTCATCAGTGTTCCAAAAAGAAAGGAATTTCCTCTGTAGCATTCAGCAGCTAATAAGTACTGGAAGGATTAAGATTTTTTAATAGAAATAATTTACAAATCTGTTTAACTTTCTGGCACCAGTTGATTTAAAAGAAAAAAGGTTTTCACCGGAGTACCCCTTTAAAGACAACGTACAGTTGGGCATGTCATCTCGACATAGTCGCTCATAGTCGGGGAGCGGCGCTATTATCTTCCGTTATTCATCTGCTTCTCATGGCTTCACTTATATGATGGATCTGTTTATATTCTGTATATTACGGAGATTTATCAATTTACTTTTATTGGAGATTGCCTCGTATTCGGCAATCTGGCTGTATTCGCTTTCGATTGATATATATGCAATGTGGCGCTGCTCTTCCGCAATCCGGTTAGGCTGCCGTTCCCCAGTGTATTTTAAGGTTCTATTTTGTTCCTTTTATTGCAGTGAATATAATAAGAAATCAATGAATATGAGGAGCGCAGAACGGCTGCTTAGCTTTATGTTTTAATGTATCTCGTGTATGAATTCTCGGCATCAAAAATCCTATCAGAGGGCAGAGACATTCGGAGGGTTTGATTGACAGCTGTCATGTGACGGGCTCGAATTCTATTCTTCTTACACACCCTATACTCCTGTTATGTAAATTCACCTCTCAGATACAGGATTGAATAAATTAGTGTTGCCCAACTAGTGGGCCTCCAGCTGTTGCAAAACTACTACTCCCAGCATGGCCGGACAGCCAAAGGCTGTCCGGGCATGCTGGGAGTAGTAGTTGTGCAACAGCTGGAGGCACAGTAGTTGGGAAACTGGGGAATAGATAGAATAGCGTAGTAGTAGATTTAGGTCCCCTCTGTAGTGATTTGAGGAGGAAGAAAGGGGGTGCACTACAAATCAGAACTACTGAGCTTCCCCAGGGAAATCCCAGTGATGAAATCATAAGGCTCGGTTCACACTGCAGAATTTCTGCCTGGAGATCGAGCCGGCGGCGCTAGGACCGAGCAGACTGCATTGATTCCCCCCCACAGACTGCAATGCATTTCTGGGTGGATCTTTTGGGAGATCTGCTCAGAAATGCATTGCCATCTATGGGGACGGCAATGTAGTCCGCGCGGTCCTAGTGCCGCATGCTTGATCTCCGGCAGAAATTCTGCCCAGAAATTCCACAGTGTGAACCCAGCCTAAGTCTATGGGGTTGTCTTCTGCCACTGGATGGAGATTGTGAAGAGTGAAGTGCATAGCTGCATGCTTCTCCCTGCTCATTCTAGTGATCGGTGGCAGCCTGGGGGACCCTGACCAAACAAAATGTTTTACAATGTCTTTGTGACAGGTCAAACTTTAATAGAAGCGGTGGATGTCAAAGACTGGGCCAAATGACAAACGTGTTGCTGCTGTGTCTGTAGCTAGTTTAAAGGGGTACTCCGCTGGAAAACATTTTTTTTTTTTTTAATCAACTGGTGCCAGAAAGTAAAACAGATTTGAAAGTTACTTCTATTTTAAAATCTTACTCCTTCCAGTACTTATCAGCTGCTGTATACTACAGCGGCAGTTATTTTCTTTTTGAATTTCTTTTCCGTCTGACCACAGTGCTCTCTACTGACACCTCTGTCCATGTTAGGAACTGTCCAAAGTAGGAGCAAATCCCCATAGCAAACATATGCTGCTCTGGACAGTTCCTAAAATGGACAGAGGTGTCAGCAGAGAGCACTGTGGTCAGACTGGAAAGAACTACACAACTTCCTCTAAGAAGTAATTTACAAATCTGTTTAACTTTCTGGCACCAGTTGATTTGAATACATTTTTTTCCCCCTCCTTTAAGCAATGTCCATGTTACTGCACATGGGTACAATGGTATAATATTATTGCACATGGTTCATCTTGGGCCCCTCAGTTTTTCAGGCCCACAGTAGCTATGGATGCTATGGCTAAAATTTTATGGAAGGTTCCGTCTATTTAGATGATATCGCAAACTGTGCCAAATGACAAGCTTGGTGCATTTGGAGCCAGGGACTTGCACAAATAGGCTCCAAAGGGGGCTTGAGCCCCTGCCCTATTACTGCACCTGCCCCTTAGTGCCCTCACAAGAGGAGGCTGCAGACTCAGAGTGACAGGTGCAGTAAAAGGTCCAGATACACATGGCTTTCCCCGTCGCAGCCCTGTGTGTGCAGTTAGGGTCGGAGGCGGCCCGCCTCCGAACCTCACTGCACACACAGGGCTGCGGCTGGGAAAGCCCTGTGTGTCTGCTTCTAGCACATACGCAGCATATTTTCCGCTGCCTGGCAGATTTCTGGCTGTGTCAAATACGCTGCGCATGTGCTGTGTGAGCTCCTATCCTTATAGAACTTCCAGCCCCCTTTACCCACTCTGCAGCCCCCTCGCTCCACACTGTATTGCCCTCTGTTCGGAGCTTTGTTCTGCACATAAGGCCTTATGTCTACAACAATGTATCACAGTCATTTGCATTAACTCTATTGTTTTAGCATAATGGGTTGGCGATGAGGGAGAGGTCAGAATCGGCTGTAATTATAACAAATGGTATTTATCACTGCCGTCATTTATTGCTGCCATTAGTCTAGCCTTTGTTAGTGTCATCCAAGCTTCTCTTAACCTTATTTGTATGAGCAATGTGGTTGGAAGGTTTGTAGAACCTTCGAAGAATTAATGGCGTGGGGCGACGTACCGGAGCCGTTTAGCTGCGAATACTGCGGTCTGCAATTATGTTCTATTAGGTTAGCAATGTGTGGGGTGTGTGGAAGGGCGGCAAAGGGCGTGATCGGGGGGGGGGGGGGGGGGGGGGGGGCGCACAGCCACGAGCGGCTTAAATGAAACACTTAGCAAATATTACTTGTGGGGCCGGTTAAGTTTCAATTAATGTGATGCGCTCCGCCAGGTCCCGTGGCTTCTAATCTCTATCAGGGGTAACGCACTTGATTACATTTTTTGAAGCTGAAATGAGAAAAGAAAACTCAACTCCGAAGACTTATCGGCAGCTTAATAAAATAGATAGCCTGTGGAATAGACTGCAGAAGAGTCGTGGGCACAACAGACTGCAGAATAGATATATTCCTTCTGGAACATCATAAACTGCACACGGGAAGATTACATGTGTAGAATAAATCACATGTAGATTATGATCATGGATGAGATCAAGTGTAGAATAGATCACATGTAGAGTATGATCATGTATGAGAAAAAGTGTAGAATAGATCACATGTACAGTATGATGATGTATGAGAACAAGTGTAGAATAGATCATATGTGCAGCATGATCACGGATGAGATCAAGTGTAGAGTAGATCACATGTAGAGTGTGATCATGGATGAGATCAAGTGTAGAATAGATCACATGTAGAGTATGATCATGTATGAGAAAAAGAGTAGAATAGATCACATGTAGAGTTTGATCATGTATGAGAACAAGTGTACAATAGATCACATGTACAGTATGATGATGTATGAGAACAAGTGTAGAATAGATCACATGTAGAGTATGATCACAGATTAGATCAAGTGTAGAGTAGATCACATGTAGAGTATGAATATGGATGAGATCAAGTATAGAATAGATCACATGTGCAGCATGATCATGGATGAGATCAGGTGTTGAGTAGATCACATGTAGAGTATGATCATGGACAAGACTGGGTGTAGAATAAATCACATGTACCACATGATCATGGATGAGATCAAGTGTAGAGTATATCATATGTAGAGTATGATCATGGATTAGATCAAGTGTAGAGTAGATCACATGCAGAGTATGAATATGGATGAGATCAAGTATAGAATAGATCACAAGTGCAGCATGATCATGGATGAGATCAAGTGTAGAATACATCACATGTAGAGAATGAACATGGATAAGACTGGGTGTCGAATAGGGTCACATGTACAGTATGACCATGGATGAGATTAAGAGAGGAATAGATCACATGTACAGTATGATCATGGATGAGATCAAGTGTAGAATAAATCACATGTACAGTATGATCATGGACAAGCATGGTGTAGAAAAGATCACATGTACAGTATGATCATGGATGAGATCAAGTGTAGAATAGATCACATGTAGAGAATGATCATGGATAAGACTGGGTGTAGAATAGGGTCACATGTACTGTATGACCATGGATGAGATCAAGAGTAGAATAGATCACATGTACAGTATGATCATGGATGAGATCAAGTGTAGAATAGATCACATGTACAGTATGATCATGGATGAGATCAAGTGTAGAATAGATCACATGTAGAGAATGATCATGGATAAGACTGGGTGTAGAATAGGGTCACATGTACAGTATGACCATGGATGAGATCAAGTGTAGAATAGATCACATGTAGAGTATGATCATGGATGAGATCAAGAGTAGAATAGATCGCATGTAGAGTATGATCATGGATAAGACTGGGTGTAGAATAGATCACATGTACAGTATGAATATGGATGAGATCAAGTATAGAATAGATCACATGTAGAGTATGAATATGGATGAGATCAAGTATAGAAAAGATTACATGTGCAGCATGATCATGGATGAGATCAGGTGTTGAGTAGATCACATGTAGAGTATGATCATGGATGAGATCAAGTGTAGAATAAATCACATGTAGAGTATGATCATGGACAAGCCTGGTGTAGAAAAGATCACATGTACAGTATGATCATGGATGAGATCAAGTGTAGAATAGCTCACATGTAGAGAATGATCATGGATAAGACTGGGTGTAGAATAAGGTCACATGTACAGTATGACCATGGATGAGATCAAGTGTAGAATAGATCACATGTACAGTATGATCATGGATGAGATCAAGTGCAGAATAGATCACATGTAGTGAATGATCATGGATAAGACTTGGTGTAAAATAGGGTCACATGTACAGTATGACCATGGATGAGATCAAGTGTAGAATAGATCAAATGTAGAGTATGATCATGGATGAGATCAAGAGTAGAATAGATCACATGTAGAGTATGATCATGGATAAGACTGGGTGTAGAATAGATCACATGTACAGTATGAATATGGATGAGATCAAGTGTAGAAAAGATCACACGTGCAGCATGATCATGGATGAGATCAGGTGTTGAGTAGATCACATGTACATTATGACCATGGATAAGACTGGGTGTAGAGTAGATCACATGTACAGTATGACCATGGATGAGACCAAGTGTAGAACTGTTTGCACTGTATGTAGAGTATAACAGCGTGGTTACCCTGATTGGACTATATCCAGAACCAGGGACATTGCGAAAAATAAGAACCGCACAGAATTAATCAAGTTCCAATCGAAAATTAAAACTAACTCAGCAACAAATAACAAAAATAAAAAATCTTTCCCTATGGTCTCTTCTACCCAGTACAGCACGGATTTCAAGGCAGTGAAATATATTATTGGTAAATATATAATGTATTCTGACCCTGATTTTAGGGAGCCCTTGAAAGACGGGTATATCTGTGTTTCCAAAAGAACACCAACTATAGGCCAACAATTGTCACCCAGTCTTTTGTAGACTCCCCTTGTAGTAAACCGACGTGGTTAAACTATTTGGGATCTTTTAAATGCGGATCAAAAAATGCATCTGTTGTAACCATATGACCAACTCCACTTCTTTTGTTTCCTCCGGTAATAACAACAGTTTTCTCATTAAGCAGTATATGAACTGCAACACTACTGGTGTTGTTTACCTGTTCACGTGCTGCGCCGGTAATGTCCAATATGTTGGATGCACAACAAATTCACTAAAGATGAGAGTGCGTAAGCACCTGTCTGATGTTGTGCATTTTCAGGCCCCCGCTATGCAAGTCTATGGGAGGATTAGTAGTGGAAGCTGTCTAATAGACCGCTAACCTCCAAGAGCCGGCAGAATCAGGCCCGGAGCATCAAAAATGGTGCTCCTGGGCCTAGGCGGTAAGATGCTGGCGTTAGTTAGGCTGGGGAGGGCCAGTAACAATGCTCCTCGCCCACCCTGTAATGTCAGGCTGTTGCTACTTGGTTGGTATCTAGCTGATACTGAAAAAAGGGGGAACCACACATGTTTTTTATTTATTTAATAATATTCACCCCCCCCCCCAAAAAAAAAAAAAACACATAGGGTTCCCCTATTTTCAGTATCAGTATCATCATGGGGAGCTGTAGTTAAATAACAGCTGGAGTCTTTCTGTTTGGAAACACACTGATAGAAAAGCTCTGTTCCCATTATGCAAAACACATAATTAGAGCAGAGTCAGGCCTGGACTGTGTAGCTCCGCCCCCTAATGGCATCATCACTTGGGGGCTGAGCAGTAAAGGTCACAGGGGGTCTCAGGAGTGATTTATTTACTGTAAAAACTGGCGGCACATGCGGCTATGCTGCACTCCCGGCAGGGAATACCATATACAGCTGTCATCATTCATAATCCCCGCCGCCGGTAGACGGGAGCTCTGATTGGTGAAAAGCTATTCACCAATCAGAGCTCCTGTCTCCGGCGGTGGGGATTACGAATTAGGAGAGCTGTATACAGGAGCCGGTGGGGAGCGCAGTGTAGCCGCATGTGCCGCCGGCTTGTACAGTTAATAATGTGGATCGCAGTGGGTCTCTGGAGAATGACCTGCTACGATCTGCCCCAGGACTATAACTTCCATCATGGACAGAGTCTGTCCATGATGGGAGTAGTTGTAGTACCGCAGTACTGAGGGATGGCACTTGCACATCCCCTGGCTGCGGGACAGTTAGGACTACTACTCCCATCATGGACAGACTCTGTCCATGATGGGAGTTATAGTCCAGGGGCTGAGGGGCAGATCGTAGCAGGTCATTCTCCAGAGACCCGCTGCAATCCGCATTTATTAACTGTACAAGCCGGCGGCACATGCGGCTACACTGCGCTCCCCGCCGGCTCCTGTATACAGCTCTCCTAATTCACATCAGTTATACATACATGTACTGTACATCAGTCATACATATATGTACTGTACATCAGTCATACATACATATATTGTACATCAGTCATACATACATGTACTGTACATCAGTTATACATACATGTACTGTACATCAGTCATACATACATGTACTGTACATCAGTCATACATACATATATTGTACATCAGTCATACATACATGTACTGTACATCAGTCATACATACATATACTGTACATCAGTCATAAATACATGTACTGTACATCAGTCATACATACATATACTGTACATCAGTCATACATACATATACTGTACATCAGTCATAAATACATGTACTGTACATCAGTCATACATACATATACTGTACATCAGTCATACATACATATACTGTACATCAGTCATAAATACATGTACTGTACATCAGTCATACATACATATACTGTACATCAGTCATACATACATATACTGTACACCAGTCATACATACATGTACTGTACATCAGTCATACATACATGTACTGTATACCAGTCATACATACATATACTGTACATCAGTTATACATAAATGTACTGTACATCAGTCATACATACATGTACTGTACATCAGTCATACATACATGTACTGTACACCAGTCATATATACATACATACATACATGTACTGTACACCAGTCATACATACATATACTGTACATCAGTCATACATACATACATGCACTGTACATCAGTCATACATACATATACTGTACATCAGTCATACATACATACATATACTGTACATCAGTCATATATACATATACTGTACATCATACACCAATCATACATACATATACTGTACATCAGTCATACATACATGTACTGTACATCAGTCATACATACATGTACTGTACACCAGTCATACATACATGTACTGTAGTGTTGCTCGCGAATATTCGCAAAGCGAATTTCATTCGCGAATATCGCATATTCGCGAATTCGCGAATATAGCACTATATATTCGTAATTATGAATAATCGTTTTATTTTTTATTTTTTTTTTCACAGTACACATCACAGTGATCATCCCTCTCTGCTTCCAGCTTGTGTGGTGTAAAGAAGGTTCTAATACTACTGTGTGAGACTGGCGTGCTAATTTTCGCATATGCAAATTTTCGCATATGGTAATTTTTGCATTCGCGAATTTTCGCAAATGCGAAAATAAAACGCGAATATTACGAATATGCGGATATTCGCGAATATATTACGAATATTGGTCAGTATATTCACGAATATTCGCGAATTCGAATATGGCCTATGCCGCTCAACACTAATGTACTGTACACCAGTCATACATACATGTACTGTACAACAGTCATACATACATGCACTGTACAACAGTCATACATACATATACTGTACATCAGTCATACATACTTACTAGAGATGAGCGAATTTACAGTAAATTTGATTCGTCACGAACTTCTCGGCTCGGCAGTTGATGACTTTTCCTGCATAAATGAGTTCAGCTTTCAGGTGCTCCCATTGGCTGGAAAAGGTGGATACACAGAAGAATGCTGCGAGCACGCGTAACAGTACCCCCCCCCTTAGGTCTCCCCCTCTTTTTGGAGCCCAGGAATCTGCGTACAAGCTCCTTGTCAAAAATGTTGGCCTCAGGTTCCCAGGACCTCTCTTCAGGGCCACAATTCTCCCAATCAATAAAAAAAAAATCTTTTACCTCGGACGATCTTGGAGGCAAAGATCTCTTTGACAGCGAAGACATCAGAGGAGCCAGAAACAGGAGCGGGAACAGTAACCTTGGGAGAAAAGCGGTTAAGCACAAGAGGTTTGAGAAGAGACACATGGAAAGAGTTAGGAATGCGAAGTGAAGAAGGAAGATGAAGTTTGTAAGAGACAGAATTAATTTGATTCTTGATTTTAAAAGGACCGAGGTAGCGAGGACCCAACTTGTAGCTAGGGACACGAAAGCGTATGTATTTGGCAGAGAGCCACACTTTGTCCCCAGGGAGAAAGACAGGAGGAGTTCTTCTCTTTTTATCTGCATGTCTCTTCATTCGAGACGAGGCCAGTAGGAGCGACTTTTGAGTCTCCTTCCAGATAGCGGAAAAGTCCCAGGTTACTTCATCCACGGCAGGAACTCCAGAAGAAGTGGGAATGGGGAGGGGGGGGGGCAGGGGGTGACGGCCGTACACCACAAAGAATGGGGATTTGGCGGAGGATTCTGAATTTTTGAAATTGTACGAGAATTCAGCCCAGGGCAGAAGGTCGACCCAATCCTCTTGGCGGGAGGAGACAAAATGTCGCAAGTAGTCACCAAGAATCTGGTTTACTCTTTCCACTTGTCCATTGGATTGGGGGTGATAGAAGGACGAGAAATGTAATTTGATCTTTAATTGATCACAGAGAGCTCTCCAAAATTTTGACACAAATTGAACGCCTCTATCCGAGACGATATGCGTGGGAAGCCCGTGAAGATGAAAAATCTGCAGAAAAAATTGCTTCGCCAACTGTGGCGCAGAAGGAAGGCCGGGAAGAGGAATAAAGTGAGCCATTTTGGAAAAACGATCAACGACCAACCAGATGATGGTGTTGCCATGGGATACGGGAAGATCTGTAATGAAATCCATGGCAATTTGGGACCATGGTTGCTCAGGGATGGGCAAAGGATGGAGGAGTCCAGCAGGCTTCTGGCGAGGAGTTTTATCCTGGGCACAAACAGTACAAGCCCGAACAAAATCAGTAACGTCACCCTCCAGTGTAGGCCACCAATACAGACGGGAGATTAGCTGAATGGACTTTTTAATGCCAGCATGACCAGCCAGGTGAGAAGAATGCCCCCCTTTGAGGATCCTGAGGCGAAGGCGTGGAGGAACAAAAGTCTTTCCAGGGAGGGTTTGCCCCAGTGAGGCTGGAGCAGAGGAGACCAGGCACTCAGGTGGTATAATATGCTGCAGAGGGGCTTCAGACTCATACTGAAGAAGTATGGCTCCGGCTCCGACTGAAGAAGCATCTACTTCCAGGAAGAATGGTTTCAACGGATCAGGTCTGGACAAAACTGATGCAGAGGTGAAGGCAGCTTTGAGACGTTTGAAGGCCTCATCCGCTTGTGGAGGCCACGACTTTGGATTAGCATTCTTCCTAGTCAGAGCCATAATAGGGGTCACAATGGTGGAGAAGTGGGGAATAAACTGTCGATAATAGTTGGCGAATCCCAGGAAGCGTTGGATAGCACGGAGTCCAGAAGGGCGTGGCCAATCCAAAACCGCCGACAGTTTATCTGGATCCATTTGAAGCCCTTGGCCAGAGACTAAGTAACCTAGGAAAGGAAGACTGTTGCATTCAAAGAGACATTTTTCAAATTTAGCGTACAGGTGGTTTTCACAGAGTCTTTGGAGCACTTGACGGACATGACAATGGTGTTCCTCTAAGTTAGAGGAAAAAATCAAGATGTCATCCAAGTAAACCACAACACAGGTATACAATAAGTCCCAAAAGATCTTATTAACAAAGTCCTGGAAGACTGCAGGGGCGTTGCAGAGCCCAAAGGGCATAACTAGATATTCAAAATGTCCATCTCTGGTATTGAAAGCGGTTTTCCACTCATCACCTTATACGCGCCCCTTAAGTCCAGTTTGGTGAAGATACTTGCTCCGCGTAGACGGTCAAAGAGTTCGGAGATCAAAGGCAGGGGATAGCGGTTTTTGATGGTAATCTTGTTTAAACCGCGGTAGTCAATACATGGGTGTAAGGATCCATCCTTTTTAGAAACAAAGAAGAACCCCGCACCAGCAGGGGATGAGGATTTCCGTCATGGCTTGAGTCTCTGGGGCTGACAGAGGGAAAATCCTGCCACGGGGCGGAGTGGTACCAGGAAGAAGGTCAATGGGACAATCATAAGGTCTATGTGGAGGTAAGATCTCTGCTTGCTTTTTGCAGAATACATCTGAATAGTCCTGGTAAGCCTTGGGAAGGCCCGGTAAAGAAGAAGCCTCAGGGGTTTGACTAGTGGAAGCAGATGTGAGACATCGCTTGTGACAAGAAGGACCCCAACTTTTGATCTCCCCGGTGGTCCTGTGGAGGGTAGGAGCATGACGCTGGAGCCACGGCAAGCCGAGAAGAACTTCAGAGATGCAGTTAGGCAGAACGAAAAATTCAATTTTTTCATGGTGAAGTCCAATGCTCATGGGCAGGGGTTCAGTGCGGTAGCGCACAGTGCAGTCCAATCTCTCTCCGTTTACTGAAGAGATAAAGAGCGGCTTGACGAGACGGGTTACTGGAATACTGAACCTATTAACGAAAGAGGCCAAGATAAAGTTTCCTGCAGAACCAGAGTCCAAGAAGGCCACTGCTGAGAAGGAGGAGTTGGCGGAAGGAGAAATCCGCACAGGTACAGTCAGACGTGGAGAGTCAGAGTTCACACCAAGTATCGTTTCACCCTTGTGAAGTAGGTGCGTGCGTTTCTCCTGACACGGAGGGCGGATAGGACAGTCTTTTAGGAAATGTTCGGTACTAGCACAGTACAGGCATAAATTCTCGTTTCGGCGGCGAGTCCTCTCTTGTAGGGTCAGGCGAGACCGATCCACTTGCATAGTCTCCTCGGTGGAAGGCACAGGAACAGATTGCAAAGGACGTTGGAAGAGAGGAGCCTGGGAGAAAAAACGCCTGGTGCGAACAAGATCCTTTTCCTGACGAAGTTCCTGGCGTCTTTCCGAGAAACGCATGTCGATGCGGGTGGCCAAATGGATTAGTTCAGACAGATTAGCAGGAATTTCTCGTGCAGCCAGAACATCTTTGATGTTACTGGATAAGCCTTTCTTGAAGGTCGTGCAGAGGGCCTCATTATTCCAGGATAGCTCTGAGGCAAGGGTGCGGAACTGGATGGCGTATTCGCCCACAGAAGAACTCCCTTGGACAAGGTTCAGCAAAGCAGTCTCGGCTGAGGAAGCCCGGGCTGGCTCCTCAAAAACACTACGTACTTCAGAGAAGAAGGACTGGATAGTAGCGGTGGCGGGAGCATTGCGGTCTCAAAGCGGTGTGGCCCATGACAAGGCCTTTCCAGATAGGAGACTGACCACGAATGCCACCTTAGACCGTTCAGTATGGAATTGGTCCGACATCATCTCCAGATGTAGGGAACACTGGGACAAGAATCCACGGCACAGTTTAGAGTCCCCATCAAACTTGTCTGGAAGAGACAGGCGGAAACTGGGAGCAGCCGCGGAGGAGATGCAGGAGCTGGCGGAGGAGATGGTTGCTGTAGTTGCGGCAGAAGCTGTTGCAGCATAACGGTCAGTTGAGTCAGCTGCTGTCCTTGTTGCGCGATCTGCTGTGATTGCTGGGCGACCATGGTGGTTAGGTCAGCGACACTAGGCAGTGGGACCTCAGCGGGATCCATGGCCGGATCTACTGTCAAGAACCGGACTGGTATGCAGAGAGGACACTGGAGGTGAATCCTCTGTGTCAGTGAGGTGATGTCGTGGGCCGTACCAGGGGAACAGAATTTAAGGGGTTACTGGTTTTCAGAGCCCGCCGCAAAGCGGGATGGACTTGCAGTGACAGGTAACCCCCAGGTCGTTCCACCCAATAGCGACTCAACCCCACTGACAGCTGAGACAGGCGCGGTACACAGGGACAAGGCAAGAGCAAGGTTGGACGTAGCAGAAGGTCTGGGCAGGCAGCAATGGTTCGTAGTCAGGGGCAAAGGCAGGAGGTCTGGATACACAGGCTTGGGATACACAAAAAGCTTTCTCAGGGCACTAGGGCAACAAGATCCGGCAAGGACAGGAAGGGGAAGTGGGTTTATATATGTAGGGAGTGATTACCACTGATTGGGCCAGGCACCAATTAGTGGTGCACTGGCCCTTTAAATTTCAGAGAGCCGGCGCACGCGCGTCCTAGAGAGCGGGGCCGCGCACCGGGACATGACAGCAGGGGAACGTGACAGGTGAGACGATTGGGATGCGACCCGCAGGCGGGCGCGTCCCGCTACGCGGATCGCATCCCCGCCGGCGATAACAGTGCAGTGCTCCCGGTCAGCCGGTCACACAGAAGAATGCCGCCAGCGCTCCGGGGAGGAGCAGGGACCCGGAGTGCTCGGCGTAACACATCACATATGGGATCGGTGCCTACTGGAGGCTGATGCACAAACACGGTCACTTTACTGTTTGGACTTCGAGCTTGAAGGATGAATTGAACAGTAATAAGGAGTTTGCTTTCACGCCACCATGAGTGACAAGCGTTGAAGCGTTGAAAAGGTGCTCGGCGGCCACCGGTCACCACTACTTCCTCGCGGACATGCTTTTGCTCCATCATTCTGACCCCATTCAGAAAGATGTATGAGAGATGCAAGAAACTGAAGAAGCCAAGCGTCATGAAAGGTGTCCAATGGTTCTTCACCTCATTTTGTCTCAAGAAAGACCACGACAGAAGCCAAGGACCCGAGGAAAAAACTCTTACCTACAGAGATGACTCCATGACTGGAGATGATGCTGCCCATCAGGGTGCAGATAAAGCCCATGAGGGGCTCTCAAGAGTTAAAGGACCGAGGGACATAGGAGATGCGGAGATCTTGTTTGACCACCAACAACCGCCTCCAATAATTGAGAGGATTGATCAGGACTTGGCCACAGAAGGGCCCACTGCGAGCCTCAAGAGAAAGGCCTTGGAGGAGCCTGACAACGCACCACCAGCCAAGAAACCCAAGACAGAAGGCAAGTGTGACAAAAGTGGGGAGGATGAAGGCCCCTCCCAGGAGAAACCCAATTCCTCCACACCACAGAACACCAAGGGCCTGTCTGCCAGACAAATGTCAGTGCTGCAAAGTCAGGGCTATGATGGCATGCTGGACGATAAGATCATCAACATGGCTCAAGATCTCCTCCAAAGGCAATTCCGAGACTCTGATGGCCTCCAGCCTGCAGCCGCTGTCCTCGTACCTGGGTACAAGGTAATAAAATATGCCGTTCAGATCCATTACGATTGGGAAAGAATGCATTGGCTAACCACCTGCTATAGAGATGGAAAGATCATGGTGGCCGACAGCATAAGAACCCACAATCTGTCACCTTCCATACGTGACCAGATAAGAAACCTGTACAGTGGAGTGGTACACGAGCCCCTTAATCATCTGCACTTTCTGGACGTAGACCAGCAGAGGAATGGCTACGACCGTGGAGTCTTTGCCATCGCTTTTGCCTATGAGTTGCTGGCGGAGTTTGGATACCCAGAGGTGACATATGACCACACGGCAATAAGGGGACATCTCCGAAACTGTTTACAAAAAGGAAGAATAACTAAATTTCCCAGAGGCCGCCACCAGGTCCACGCGCAATTACAGTGCTGAGTGTCAATGGCCCAACAAAGCGCTAGTGTGTGCCTTATAATAAATATATATATATATATATATATATATATACCTAAGAACCCTGTCATATTGTGTACTAAATATACATGCAAAAGGGAAAAGTGAAAATCATAGAATGAAAACCTTCAACAACATTGATGGCACGGTCATAATACATATAAGCCTAGAGTTCTATTAGTGCCTCTGGACTTGGCCTCGGGCCCCCACTCAACAGGGGCGCACATATGATTTTCTCACAGGTTGGGGTTTAAAAACATAAAATAATACTTCCACACCAGGACAACATATTATCACTGTAAGAACTAATACCATCATACTGTTACTAAATATAAAACACTATACAGAGACCAAAAACACCACTATGCAAGGGACAAATAATTGTACAGTAAAATCTCCCTTAGCAGACACCTCCCAATAGTGGAGACGGACACACCCAATAGGGGACCATAAACTCCCAATAGGGGACCGTAAACTCCCAATAGGGGACCATAAACTCCCAATAGAGGACCATAAACTCCCAATAGATGACCATAAACTCCCAATAGGGGACCATAAACTCCCAATAGGGGACCGTAAACTCCCAATAGGGGACCATAAACTCCCAATAGGGGACCGTAAACTCCCAATAGGGGACCATAAACTCCCAATAGGGGACAACCAGACTTATGTGCCGGCCCTACCTTGTACACAAATATTCGTAATGCTAATTTTTATCGCGCATATCGGCACTTCCCGATTTCGAGAGTATTTAGAATATAGTCTGTAAATTCGTAATGACGAATATTCATTTTCTTTGTATTCTTTTTCACATGCACATTTTTATGCAGATTTTATGCAAATTTCTCATGTAAATTTTCGCATTGGAAAAAAAGTGAACAAACATAGCGAACATGCGAATTTCGCGAACATAGGACGAATAATCTTCAATATATTCGTGAAATATTGTGAATTCGAATATGGCCCCTGCCGCTCATCACTAGTGATTGTTGACTTTCTGGAAGTTTCTCGTATCTGCAACTAGGCTTGGGGAGCTTTATCAAAACCTGTCCAGAGGCTTTGTTTGCTCTGACATACAGTGATCCCTCAACTTACAATGGCCTCAACATACAATAGTTTCAACATACAATGGTCTTTTCTCCACCATTGTAAATTGAAACCAGAATCAACATAAAATGCTACGGACAGTCCAGATCTGTGAAACGTGTCAATGGACGGAAGAACTGACCAATCAGAATCGGCAATTTACTGGTAAAACCCCTGTATTACTGAAGTGTATGCACTGACTGATGTCTGGTAGCGCCCCCTACAGTACAGGGAGGTATTACATGTTCTGTACACTTTACCTGTACCACGGTTACCTGCTCCTTTGGACACCAGGTGAGGGTGACTCCATGTTACTTTTTTAGGACATTGCGTATTCTGTACAGGACCCTGAAGAAGCTCCTGTCCTCTACATAGACCAGTGTTTCCCAAGCAGGGTGCCCCCAGCTGTTGCAAAACTACAACTCCCAGCATGCCCGGACAGCCAAAGGCTGTCCGGGCATGCTCGGAGTTGTAGTTTTGCAACAGCTGGGGGCACCCTGCTTGGGAAACACGGACATAGACAATGATTACAGCTCCCAGCAGATCTTACTTTTATATGTAAGGATTTGCTTTATCTATATTAGTTATCTACTTATTTTTCTTTAATCCTCACTTTTTCCTATTTTTTGGATGACATTTTGGTGGCTTCAGAACCAATTACCAGGTTTCCATAGAGTTCTGGCCTCAACATACAATGGTTTCAACTAGAGATGAGCGAACGTACAGTAAATTCAATTCGTCACGAACTTCTCGGCTCGGCGGTTGATGACTTATCCTGCGTAAATTAGTTCAGCCTTCAGGTGCTCCGGTGGGCTGGAAAAGGTGGATACAGTCCTAGGAAAGAGTCTCCTAGGACTGTATCCACCTTTTCCAGCCCATCGGAGCACCTGAAAGCTGAACTAATTTATGCAGGGTAAGTCATCAACTACCGAGCCGAGAAGTTCGTGACGAATCGATTTTACTGTAAGTTCGCTCATCTCTAGTTTCAACATACAATAGTCGTCCCAGAACCAATTAATATTGTAAATTGAGGGACCACTGTACATTGTCAGCTGTGATACCTTATATAGACAGGGCCATGTCTTCCCAAATTCTGTCCAATCATCTGAATTGACCCCCAGGTGACTCCAGTCAAGGTGGAGAAACATCTCAGAGATGATCAAGCGAAATGGAAGGAGCCAAAGATAAATTCCATGTGTCATAGCAAAGGGTCTGAATACTTATACCAAATATAATAAATAAAAAATGTTCCTTTTTTTTTGGAAATTCTTTTTATTTACATTTGTAAAGTTTACAATAAGTGCAGAAGACATGAGTGTTAAATTTTTCCTTCTTGTTAAAAGTGAAATTTTTTTTATTCTCAAATTCGTTTTTCACATTTTCCTTAAAGGGGTACTCCACTGGCCAGCGTTCGGAAAGAAATGTTCCAAACGGTGTTTTCGCACTACGGGGTCGGCCACGCCCCTTGTGACGTCATGCTCACACCCCCACAATGCAAGTCTATGGGAGGGGGCGTGACAGCTGCCACGCCCCTTCCCATAGACTTGCATTGAGGGGGTGTGACCGTAATGTCATTGTTTATAAGCTTGCTATGGAGTATTACAGCTTGTCTCCATTTACAAGCTGCAATACCACACATGACCTGAGGACAGGTGTGACGCTGTTTTTGGAAGAAACAAGCTCTGTTTTTCTAATCCTGGATAAATAGAAAAATACTGCTTTTTGTTTTTAGCAAAAACAGCACCACTCCTGTCCACAGGTTGTTTCGTAGTACACTCCCATTTACTTCAGTGGTATTGAATTGCAATACCAGACACAACCTGTAGACAGTGGTGGTGCTGTTTTAAAAAAATAAAAAAAGAAGCATTTTAGCATTTTTCTAATACTGGACAATCCCTTAATGTACAGATAATTGGGTAATAACTTGATTTCTGTTGATTTTCGCACATGGCCGCAACATAACAAAATGTAAAAAAAAAGTGAAAGGGTCTGGAGAAGTCCTGGTGCAAGGATTTTTGCTCCCTAGGCCAAAGCTCATTTTGCCGCCTCTTGACCCTGCCAATTGCGTCCGCCCTATGACGCGCCCCACGTTACTACTGGGGTGACACACTGTAACAACCCCTTACTATCTTCTTACTACTGGGGTGACACACTGTAACAAACCTCCTCCTTATGTAATCTCTTTACTACTGGGGTGACACACTGTAACAAACCTCCTCCTCATGTAATCTCCTTACTACTGGGGTGACACACTGTAACAAAACCTCTCCTCAAATAATCACCTTACTACTGGGTGACACACTGTAACAAACCCATTACTCATGTAATCACCATAATACTGGGGTGACACACTGTAACAAACCCACTTCTCATGTAATCTCCTCACTACTGGGATGGCACACTGTAACAAACCTCCTCCTCATGTAATCTCCTCACTACTGGGGTGACACACTGTAACAAACCCACTCCTCATGTAATCACCTTACTACTGGGGTGACACACTGTAACAAAACCTCTCCTCATTTAATCACCTTACTACTGGGGTGACACACTGTAACAAACCTCCTCCCCATGTAATCTCCTTACTACTGGGGTGACACACTGTAACAAACCTCCTAATGTAATCTCCTTACTACTGGGGTGACACACTGTAACAAAACTTCTCCTAATGTAATCTCCTCACTACTGGGGTGACACACTGTAACAAACCTCTCCTCATGTAATCACCTTACTACTGGGGTGACACACTGTAACAAACCTCCTCCTCATGTAATCTCCTTACTACTGGGGTAACACACTGTAACAAACCTCCTAATGTAATCTCCTTACTACTGGGGTGACACACTGTAACAAAACTTCTCCTAATGTAATCTCCTCACTACTGGGGTGACACACTGTAACAAACCTCCTCCTCATGTAATCTCCTTACTACTGGGGTGACGCACTGTAACAAAACTTCTCCTAATGTAAACTCCTCACTACTGGGGTGACACACTGTAACAAACTCACTCCTCATGTAATCTCCTTACTACTGTGGTGACACACTGTAACAAACCTCCTCCTCATGTAATCTCCTCACTACTGGGGTGACACACTGTAACAAACCTCCTAATGTAATCTCCTTACTACTGTGGTGACACACTGTAACAAACCTCCTCCTAATGTAATCTCTTTACTACTGGGGTGACACACTGTAACAAACCTCCTCCTCATGTAATCTCCTTACTACTGGGGTGACACACTGTAACAAACCTCTCCTCAAATAATCACCTTACTACTGGGTGACACACTGTAACAAACCCATTACTCATGTAATCACCATAATACTGGGGTGACACACTGTAACAAACCCACTTCTCATGTAATCTCCTCACTACTGGGATGGCACACTGTAACAAACCTCCTCCTCATGTAATCTCCTCACTACTGGGGTGACACACTGTAACAAACCCACTCCTCATGTAATCACCTTACTACTGGGGTGACACACTGTAACAAAACCTCTCCTCATTTAATCACCTTACTACTGGGGTGACACACTGTAACAAACCTCCTCCTCATGTAATCTCCTTACTACTGGGGTGACACACTGTAACAAACCTCCTAATGTAATCTCCTTACTACTGTGGTGACACACTGTAACAAACCTCCTCCTAATGTAATCTCCTCACTACTGGGGTGACACAGTGTAACAAAACTTCTCCCAATGTAGTCAATCAGGGGTTTTGGCTGTGTTTTGCTGGATGGGGGGCTAACTTTATAGCTGCTGAGAGAGCAGCGCCCCCCATCAAGAGTGCGCTCTAGGCGGCTGCCTATTTTGCCTATAAGTAAAGCCGGCCCTGGTCTGGAGACTCTCCGGCTGCTCTGTATATATCTGTGGAATGGATTACATGTAGACATTTCTAGGAGTGTGGAGGACACTGTTTGTGTAGTATCTTGTGTGCACGGTGCGGGGCCGCAGGTAGGCCCTCTAGGGGCTGCCCTTGTGCTCCTCTCGCTCTATGTACACAGACTGCGAGATCTCCCCTCGGATTCCTGGAGGCTTAAAGGAATCAGCTTGCAGAGTGTGTATAGTATTGCATGACTTCTACCAATCGCCGCTTCTCTCTGGAGGAAACCTGTTTACTTCTGCTTGATCAGCGGCCCTGCAATCATTGCTGGGACTCATTAGACTCCTGTGCACCCGGTGGGAACAGAACAGCAAATACTCCTGGAGGGGCAGACGCTCGCATCATGGATTGAAAAAGCAATAAGGGGCATTCGGGACTAGGACTGATCCCATTATCACAGGGAAAATTAATTATTCCATATTATTGCCGGAGAACCATAAACCAAAGCCTCCTTGTATATGATGGCGCTATATGATGAAGGTATATGATGATGGTATATGATGAAGGTGTATGATGACGGTATATGATGGCGGTATATGATGGCGGTATATGATGATGGTATATGATGGCGGTATATGATGAAGGTGTATGATGATGGTATATGATGAAGGTATATGATGGTGTATGATGACGGTATATGATGACGGTATATGATGAAGGTGTATGATGACGGTATATGATGAAGGTATATGATGACGGTATATGATGAAGGTATATGATGATGGTATATGATGAAGGTATATGATGACGGTATATGATGAAGGTATATGAGAACGGTATATGATGAAGGTATATGAGGACGGTATATGAGGACGGTATATGAGGACGGTATATGATGAAGGTATATGATGGCGGTATATGATGGCGGTATATGATGAAGGTGTATGATGACGGTATATGATGACGGTATATGATGAAGGTGTATGATGACGGTATATGGCGGTATATGATGACAGTATATGATGACTGTATATGGCGGTATATGATGGCGCTATATGATGAAGGTGTATGATGACGGTATATGATGAAGGTATATGATGATGGTATATGATGGCGGTATATGATGACGGTATATGGCGGTATATGATGACGGTATATGATGACGGTATATGATGACGGTATATGATGAAGGTGTATGATGACGGTATATGGCGGTATATGATGACTGTATATGATGAAGGTATATGATGACGGTATATGATGAAGCAATGGCCTCGGTATAAGAAATATCTGCGCGGCCCCCCTGGAGTGCGGCACTAGGCCAATGGAGCTAGTCTGGATTGCAACAATAGCAAACAACCCAGTCTGGGTTTATACAGTGGGGACCAGGCACATATTGGGACACATTCAATATGTTTAAATGGCTTACAGTAGTGGTCTCCAAACGGTGGACCTCCAGCAGTTGCAAAACCACAACTCCCAGCATGCCCGGACAGCCGTTGGCTGTTCTGGGCATTCTGGGAGTTGTAGTTTTGCAACCGCTGGAGGTCCACCTTTTGGAGACCACTAGCATACAGTTTTCCAAATATCTGCTTTCAAACACTATTCCAGGTTCCATCAATCCCGTGAGTGTGCAAGCGGATGGTAAAAACTTCAGGAAGTTCATCAATCCAACAATGTGAAAAAAATCTATAGTGTGAACGGGCCCTTAAAGGGGTACTCCGGTGGAAAACATTTGTTTTTTAAAGAACTGGTGCCAGAAAGTTAAACAGATTTGTAAATTACTTCCATTCAAATATCTTTATCCTTCCAGTACTTATTAGCTGCTGTATGCTACAGAGGAAATGCTTTTTTTATTTATTTCCTTTTTGTCTTGTCCACAGTGCTCTCTGCTGACACCTCTGTCCATATCAGGAACTGTCCAGAGCAGGAGAAAATCCCCATAGCAAACCTTATGCTGCTCTGGACAGTTCCTGACACGGACAGAGGTGTCAGCAGAGAGCATTGTGGGCAAGACAAAAAAGAAATTCAAAAAGAACAGAATTTCCTCTGTAGCGTACAGCTGCTAAAAAGTACTGGGAGGGTAAAGATTTTTTAATAGAAGTAATTTACAAATCTGTTTAACTTTCTGGCACCAGTTGACTTTTAAAGACCTAAAAAAAAAATGTTTTCCACCGGAGTACCCCTTTAAGGTGCAGACACATATGTTCTCGGATGGAAACTGGAAGCCAATCGCCACGCAAACTTACCGACAAACTTGCGTGGCATTTGGCCTCCACATTTAAGCCAACAGCATATGTGTTTTTTTAACCCTTAGGTGCAACACATTTATCCCAATAGGTTGTGCTGTACGATAAACTTTGTCGCATTTTTTGCCTTATTTAACTGTTATACAGCCTATTGGTTGGATTAATTGGCACCGCTATTCTGCGCCATAATATTTTAGCGCAATTTTGTTGCATTTCAGCCACACCCCTGCTCTCACAACCATGCCGATGCCTCTGTAAGCCACACCCATTCCCATAGGCCCATCCCATTTCCCCTAGAAACCACACCCTTCTCCAATAGCAATGCCCCATTAATATAAGCCACACCCCTTCTCATGTAGCCACACCCCACTCCCTACATGCCTTGTCTAAAACAACATGATAATAAATAGGTATATAATGAGCTGCGACAAATTGCACCAATAGGCGCCAAATTTTGGCTCCTTTTTATGACACGGTCTGGGCGCAAAACGCATAAGTAGAATCTGCTTCTCTGGAAATTTATCATTGAATAACAAAATGTCTGGTCATTTTCTAATAAACTTCGGTGGGGGGGGGATTTAGGAACGGTAGAGCAGTTGCCCATAGCAACCAATTAGATTCATTATATAAAAAAGCCCCCCTTAGTGTTTCAATTGCTTACAGCATTGGTCTCGAAACTGTGGCCCTCCAGATGTTGCAAAATTACAACTCCCAGCATGCCCGGACAGCCAACGGCTGTCCGGGCATGCTGGGAGTTGTAGTTTTGCAACAGCTGGAGATCCCATATTAGAGACAACGAGGGAGATTTATCAAAACCTGTGCAGAGGAAAATTTGCCCAGTTGCCCATAGCAACCAATCAGTTCGCTTCTTTCATTTTCAACAAGGCCTCTGCAAAATGAAAGAAGCGATCTGATTGGTTGCTATGGGCAACTCAGCAACTTTTCCTTTGCACAAGTTTTGATAAATCTCCCCCAACTAGCTTACAGTCAACATCTCAGCTTGCTGTCAGTGAATGCAGTCTCCATACTGTAGAGCGTTGAGGACTCTGTGTGCCCTATACGGTCATCTGTGTGTATGAGGCCTAGCGTCCTGACCCCCAGGATCCCCCCATTCTCCATGCACGCACCCATCAGCCCCGCCGCTTCCCTTCTGGCAGCGCAAGGGTTACCGAAGGGCCCTATGCGATGCCAGCTGGGAGTCGCAGCCGCTTGCGGAGTCATTAGCCGCCATACTTCACGCTTCTGATCCGTTTAGGGTTGTTTGTTCCACACCTGCGTTCAAGGTTAATTTGCTGTTCTGTGCTCCCTCCATGGTTTTGGCAGAGGGCCGGAGGGAGCAGTGTTTAGCTAGCAAAGCGAGCAGTAACATCAAACAGCCGCCGACTTATTACAGAGCTGGAAAGGGTGCACAGGGCACGGCGGAGGAGCAGCTGCTGAGGCTTCAGGGTGCTGGGTGGGGGTGTAGGATATTATCCCTGTACTGTGACATCACTGTGTGTATTATCCCTGTACTGTGACATCACTGTGTGTATTATTCCTGTACTGTGACATCACTGTGTATATTATCCCTGTACTGTGACATCACTGTGTATATTATCGCTGTACTGTGACATCACTGTGTATTATCCCTGTACTGTGACATCACTGTGTATTATCCCTGTACTGTGACATCACTGTGTATTATCCCTGTACTGTGACATCACTGTGTGTATTATCCCTGTACTGTGACATCACTGTGTGTATTATCCCTGTACTGTGACATCACTGTGTATTATCCCTGTACTGTGTCATCACTGTGTATTATCCCTGTACTGTGACATCACTGTGTATATTATCCCTGTACTGTGACATCACTGTGTATATTATCCCTGTACTGTGACATCACTGTGTGTATTATCCCTGTACTGTGACATCACTGTGTGTATTATCCCTGTACTGTGACATCACTGTGTGTATTATCCCTGCACTGTGACATCACTGTGTATTATCCCTGTACTGTGACATCACTGTGTGTATTATCCCTGTACTGTGACATCACTGTGTATATTATCCCTGTACTGTGACATCACTGTGTATATTATTCCTGTACTGTGACATCACTGTGTATTATCCCTGTACTGTAACATCACTGTGCATTATCCCAGTACTGTGACATCACTGTGTATTATCCCTGTACTGTGACATCACTTTGTGTATTATCCCTGTACTGTGACATCACTGTGTGTATTATCTCTGTACTGTGACATCACTGTGTGTATTATCCCTGTACTGTGACATCACTGTATATTATCCCTGTACTGTGGCGTCACTGTGTGTATTATCCCTGTACTGTGGCATCACTGTGTGTATTATCCCTGTACTGTGACATCACTGTGTGTATTATCCTGTACCGTGGCATCACTGTGTGTATTATCCCTGTACCGTGACATCTCTGTGTGTATTATCCTGTACCGTGGCATCACTGTGTGTATTATCCCTGTACTGTGACATCTCTGTGTGTATTATCATGTACCGTGGCATCACTGTGTGTATTATCCCTGTACCGTGACATCTCTGTGTGTATTATCCTGTACCGTGGCATCACTGTGTGTATTATCCCTGTACCGAGACATCACTGTGTGTATTATTCCTGTACCGTGACATCACAGTGTATATTATCCCTGTACCGTGACATCACTGTGTATATTATCCCTGTACTGTGACATCTCTGTGTGTATTATTCCTGTACTGTGACATCACTGTGTGTATTATCCCTGTACTGTGACATCACTGTGTGTATTATCCCTGTACTGTGACATCACTGTGTATATTATCCCTGTACTGTGACATCACTGTGTATATTATCCCTGTACTGTGACATCACTGTGTGTATTATCCCTGTACTGTGACATCACTGTGTGTATTATCCCTGTACTGTGACATCACTGTGTGTATTATCCCTGTACTGTGACATCACTGTGTGTATTATCCCTGTACTGTGACATCACTGTGTGTATTATCCCTGTACTGTGACATCACTGTGTGTATTATCCCTGTACTGTGGCATCACTGTGTGTATTATCCCTGTACTGTGGCATCACTGTGTATTATATCCCTGTACTGTGACATCACTGTGTGTATTATCCCTGTACTGTGACATCACTGTGTGTATTATCCCTGTACCGTGACATCACTGTGTGTATTATTCCTGTACCGTGACATCACAGTGTATATTATCCCTGTACCGTGACATCACTGTGTATATTATCCCTGTACCGTGACATCTCTGTGTGTATTATTCCTGTACTGTGACATCACTGTGTGTATTATCCCTGTACTGTGACATCACTGTGTGTATTATCCCTGTACTGTGACATCACTGTGTATATTATCCCTGTACTGTGACATCACTGTGTATATTATCCCTGTACTGTGACATCACTGTGTGTATTATCCCTGTACTGTGACATCACTGTGTGTATTATCCCTGTACTGTGACATCACTGTGTGTATTATCCCTGTACTGTGACATCACTGTATATTATCCCTGTACTGTGGCGTCACTGTGTGTATTATCCCTGTACTGTGGCGTCACTGTGTGTATTATCCCTGTACTGTGGCATCACTGTGTGTATTATCCCTGTACTGTGACATCACTGTGTGTATTATCCTGTACCGTGGCATCACTGTGTGTATTATCCCTGTACCGTGACATCACTGTGTGTATTATTCCTGTACCGTGACATCACTGTGTGTATTATCCCTGTACCGTGACATCACTGTGTATATTATCCCTGTACCGTGACATCTCTGTGTGTATTATTCCTGTACCGTGACATCACTGTGTGTATTATCCCTGTACTGTGACATCACTGTGTGTATTATCCCTGTACTGTGACATCACTGTGTATATTATCCCTGTACTGTGACATCACTGTGTATATTATCCCTGTACTGTGACATCACTGTGTGTATTATCCCTGTACTGTGACATCACTGTGTGTATTATCCCTGTACTGTGACATCACTGTGTGTATTATCCCTGTACTGTGACATCACTGTGTGTATTATCCCTGTACTGTGACATCACTGTGTGTATTATCCCTGTACTGTGACATCACTGTGTGTATTATCCCTGTACTGTGACATCACTGTGTGTATTATCTCTGTACTGTGACATCACTGTGTGTATTATCCCTGTACTGTGGCATCACTGTGTGTATTATCCCTGTACTGTGGCATCACTGTGTATTATCCCTGTACTGTGACATCACTGTGTGTATTATCCCTGTACTGTGACATCACTGTGTGTATTATCCCTGTACTGTGACATCACTGTGTGTATTATCCCTGTACTGTGACATCACTGTGTGTATTATCTCTGTACTGTGACATCACTGTGTGTATTATCCCTGTACTGTGGCATCACTGTGTGTATTATCTCTGTACTGTGACATCACTGTGTGTATTATCCCTGTACTGTGACATCACTGTGTGTATTATCCCTGTACTGTGACATCACTGTGTGTATTATCCCTGTACTGTGACATCACTGTGTGTATTATCCCTGTACTGTGACATCACTGTGTGTATTATCCCTGTATTGTGGCATCACTGTGTATTATCCCTGTACTGTGGCATCACTGTGTATTATCCCTGTACTGTGACATCACTGTGTGTATTATCCCTGTACTGTGACATCACTGTGTGTATTATCCCTGTACTGTGACATCACTGTGTGTATTATCCCTGTACTGTGACATCACTGTGTGTATTATCTCTGTACTGTGACATCACTGTGTGTATCATCCCTGTACTGTGGCATCACTGTGTGTATCATCCCTGTACTGTGGCATCACTGTGTATTATCCCTGTACTGTGACATCACTGTGTGTATTATCCCTGTACTGTGACATCACTGTGTATTATCCCTGTACTGTGGCATAACTGTGTGTATTATCCCTGTACTGTGACATTAGATTTAACCAAAATGCCCATAAGCTTCCTCTGTTCTGAATTGTCTGCTGCAGGTGTCATGGTGGTGATGACCCATAGATACTTGTTTCACCCCTGGGATTTCCCGGCATTAACCCTTGAAGCCTGAAAGTGACCTCCACACATCTCACTCCTTACGGGGGCAGTCAGTGCTTCCTCCTATAATCGCACATGATAATCCGCGGTATAAATCCCCGGGCTCGTTTGCCCTCATTCGTTACACATACGTTATGCAGATTGTGATTGCTGAAGACGTATCAGACCAGGGCAATGTTCTCAATTTCACCTCCATCCTGAGCGGGATCTCTCCAAGGTGCTGAAACTCCCTGCGCCGCCTGCAGATGAAGAACTCACCGAGGACACATCCAGCACCTGCTCAAAGAGCACAATCCCATGTAAACAAAATCATCGCCTTCAAAATCATCGCCTTTCAACTTTTTTTCGTTTTTTTTTTATTTTTTGCTAATAAGTAGAAAACAAATTTGTGTAATTGTTGGGTGATGCCGGATTCCCCTGGTAGGAGCGGGTTCACATCTCCTGCTAACCGAGCCATAAATTAACAGCTGTTATGGTTAATGAAGCCTTTTGCGGCATCAATATCCTGTACAAAGAAAAGAGCTTTGATATCTGAGTATTAGAAAGGCCACATGAAAGCAGAGTTATTATCCTGCGCAATTGAAGGCAGAGAAGTGGCTCTCAGGTGTGTAAAGGTTGATTAAGTATCCTCATGCATCAGCGGAGCAGAGTCACCTCATGTCCCCTGGAAACTGAACCGTCGTGTTCTGGAAACGGCAGAAGCCCGGCCTGTAAGTAACCGAGGTTAATACTTCATATAGACGCCCCCTCCTCTCTCCACCGCCATCTGCTAATTGTAGAAATATCTCAGGGATTGTCCACATCACTCCATGTACTGAGATACAGTATCTCCCATAAGTGAGTCCACCCCTCACACTATATATACAGTATCTCCCATAAGTGACTCCACCCCTCACATTATATATACAGTATCTCCCATAAGTGAGTCCACCCCTTCACATTATATATACAGTATCTCCCATAAGTGACTCCACCCCTCACATTATATATACAGTATCTCCCATAAGTGAGTCCACCCCTCACATTATATATACAGTATATCCCATAAGTGACTCCACCCCTCTCATTATATATACAGTATCTCCAATAAGTGAGTCCACCCCTCACATTATATACAGTATCTCCCATAAGTGACTCCACCCCTCACATTATATATACAGTATATCCCATAAGTGAGTCCACCCCTCACATTATATACACAGTATCTCCCATAAGTGACTCCACCCCTCACATTATATACAGTATCTCCCATAAGTGACTCCACCCCTCACATTATATACAGTATCTCCCATAAGTGACTCCACCCCTCACATTATATATACAGTATCTCCCATAAGTGACTCCACCCCTCTCATTATATATACAGTATCTCCCATAAGTGACTCCACCCCTCACATTATATATACAGTATATCCCATAAGTGAGTCCACCCCTCACATTATATATACAGTGTATCCCATAAGTGAGTCCACCGCTCACATTATATATATATATAGTATCTCCCATAAGTGACTCCACCCCTCACATTATATATACAGTATCTCCCATAAGTCACTCCACCCCTCACATTATATATACAGTATCTCCCATAAGTGAGTCCACCCCTCACATTATATATACAGTATCTCCCATAAGTGACTCCACCCTTCACATTATATATACAGTATCTCCCATAAGTGAGTCCACCACTCACATTATATATACAGTATCCCCCATAAGTGACTCCACCCCTCACATTATATATACAGTATCTCCCATAAGTGACTCCACCCCTCACATTATATATACAGTATCTCCCATAAGTGACTCCACCCCTCACATTATATACAGTATCTCCCATAAGTGAGTCCACCCCTCACATTATATATACAGTATCTCCCATAAGTGAGTCCACCCCTCGCATTATATATACAGTATATCCCATAAGTGACTCCACCCTCACATTTAATATACAGTATATCCCATAAGTGACTCCACCCCTCACATTATATATACAGTATCTCCCATAAGTGACTCCACCCCTCTCATTATATATACAGTATCCCCCATAAGTGACTCCACCCCTCACATTATATATACAGTATCTCCCATAAGTGACTCCACCCCTCACATTATATATACAGTATCTCCCATAAGTGACTCCACCCCTCACATTATATATACAGTATATCCCATAAGTGACTCCACCCTCACATTATATATACAGTATATCCCATAAGTGACTCCACCCCTCACATTATATATACAGTATCTCCCATAAGTGAGTCCACCCCTCACATTATATATACAGTATATCCCATAAGTGAGTCCACCCCTCACATTATTTATACAGTATATCCCATAAGTGACCCCACCCCTCACATTATATATACAGTATCTCCCATAAGTGACTCCACCCCTCACATTATATATACAGTATCTCCCATAAGTGACTCCACCCCTCACATTATATATACAGTATCTCCCATAAGTGACTCCACCCCTCACATTATATACAGTATATCCCATAAGTGAGTCCACCCCTCACATTATATATACAGTATATTCCATTAGTGACTCCACCCCTCACATTATATATACAGTATCTCCCATAAGTGAGTCCACCCCTCACATTATATATACAGTATATCCCATAAGTGAGTCTACCCCTCACATTATATATACAGTATATCCCATAAGTGATTCCACCCCTCACATTATATATACAGTATATCCCATAAGTGACTCCACCCCTCACATTATATATACAGTATATCCCATAAGTGACTCCACCCCTCACATTATATATACAGTATATCCCATAAGTGAGTCTACCCCTCACATTATATACAGTATATCCCATAAGTGAGTCCACCCCTCACATTATATATACAGTATCTCCCATAGGTGAGTCCACCCCTCACATTATATATATATATATATACAGTATATCCCATAAGTGACTCCACCCCTCACATTATATATACAGTATATCCCATAAGTGAGTCCACTCCTCACATTATATATACAGTATCTCCCATAAGTGAGTCCACCCCTCACATTATATACAGTATCTCCCATAAGTGAGTCCACCCCTCACATTATATACAGTATATCCCATAAGTGACTCCACCCCTCACATTATATATACAGTATATCCCATAAGTGAGTCCACTCCTCACATTATATATACAGTATATCCCATAAGTGACTCCACCCCTCACATTATATATACAGTAACTCCCATAAGTGAGTCTACCCCTCACATTATATACAGTATATCCCATAAGTGACTCCACCCCTCACATTATATACAGTATCTCCCATAAGTGACTCCACCGCTCACATTATATATACAGTATATCCCATAAGTGAGTCCACCCCTCACATTATATACAGTATATCCCATAAGTGACTCCACCCCTCACATTATATACAGTATCTCCCATAAGTGACTCCACCCCTCACATTATATACAGTATATCCCATAAGTGAGTCCACCCTTCACATTATATATACAGTATCTCCCATAAGTGAGTCTACCCCTCACATTATATACAGTATATCCCATAAGTGAGTCCACCCCTCACATTATATACAGTATATCCCATAAGTGACTCCACCCCTCACATTATATACAGTATCTCCCATAAGTGAGTCCACCCCTCACATTATATACAGTATATCCCATAAGTGACTCCACCCCTCACATTATATACAGTATATCCCATAAGTGAGTCCACCCCTCACATTATATACAGTATATCCCATAAGTGACTCCACCCCTCACATTATATACAGTATCTCCCATAAGTGACTCCACCCCTCACATTATATATACAGTATATCCCATAAGTGACTCCACCCCTCACATTATATATACAGTATCTCCCATATGTGACTCCACCCCTCACATTATATATATAGTATCTCCCATAAGTGAGTCCACCCCTCACATTATATATATAGTATTTCCCATAAGTGACTCCACCCCTCACATTATATATACAGTATCTCTCATAAGAGAGTCCACCCCTCACATTATATATACAGTATCTCCCATAAGTGAGTCCACTCCTCACATTATATATACAGTATCTACCATAGGTGAGTCCACTCCTCACATTATATACAGTATCTCCCATAAGTGAGTCCACCCCTCACATTATATATACAGTATATCCCATAAGTGACTCCACCCCTCACATTATATATACAGTATCTCCCATAAGTGACTCCACCCCTCACATTATATATACAGTATCTCCCATAAGTGACTCCACCCCTCACATTATATATACAATATCTCCCATAAGTGAGTCCACCCCTCACATTATATATACAGTATATCCCATAAGTGACTCCACCCCTCTCATTATATATACAGTATCTCCAATAAGTGAGTCCACCCCTCACATTATATACAGTATCTCCCATAAGTGACTCCACCCCTCACATTATATATACTGTATCTCCCATAAGTGACTCCACCCCTCACATTATATACAGTATCTCCCATAAGTGACTCCACCCCTCACATTATATACAGTATCTCCCATAAGTGACTCCACCCCTCACATTATATATACAGTATCTCCCATAAGTGACTCCACCCCTCTCATTATATATACAGTATCTCCCATAAGTGACTCCACCCCTCACATTATATATACAGTATATCCCATAAGTGAGTCCACCCCTCACATTATATATACAGTGTATCCCATAAGTGAGTCCACCGCTCACATTATATATATATAGTATCTCCCATAAGTGACTCCACCCCTCACATTATATATACAGTATCTCCCATAAGTCACTCCACCCCTCACATTATATATACAGTATCTCCCATAAGTGAGTCCACCCCTCACATTATATATACAGTATCTCCCATAAGTGACTCCACCCTTCACATTATATATACAGTATCTCCCATAAGTGAGTCCACCACTCACATTATATATACAGTATCCCCCATAAGTGACTCCACCCCTCACATTATATATACAGTATCTCCCATAAGTGACTCCACCCCTCACATTATATACAGTATCTCCCATAAGTGACTCCACCCCTCACATTATATACAGTATCTCCCATAAGTGAGTCCACCCCTCACATTATATATACAGTATCTCCCATAAGTGAGTCCACCCCTCACATTATATATACAGTATATCCCATAAGTGACTCCACCCTCACATTTAATATACAGTATATCCCATAAGTGACTCCACCCCTCACATTATATATACAGTATCTCCCATAAGTGACTCCACCCCTCTCATTATATATACAGTATCCCCCATAAGTGACTCCACCCCTCACATTATATATACAGTATCTCCCATAAGTGACTCCACCCCTCACATTATATATACAGTATCTCCCATAAGTGACTCCACCCCTCACATTATATATACAGTATATCCCATAAGTGACTCCACCCTCACATTATATATACAGTATATCCCATAAGTGACTCCACCCCTCACATTATATATACAGTATCTCCCATAAGTGAGTCCACCCCTCACATTATATATACAGTATATCCCATAAGTGAGTCCACCCCTCACATTATTTATACAGTATATCCCATAAGTGACCCCACCCCTCACATTATATATACAGTATCTCCCATAAGTGACTCCACCCCTCACATTATATATACAGTATCTCCCATAAGTGACTCCACCCCTCACATTATATATACAGTATCTCCCATAAGTGACTCCACCCCTCACATTATATACAGTATATCCCATAAGTGAGTCCACCCCTCACATTATATATACAGTATATTCCATTAGTGACTCCACCCCTCACATTATATATACAGTATCTCCCATAAGTGAGTCCACCCCTCACATTATATATACAGTATATCCCATAAGTGAGTCTACCCCTCACATTATATATACAGTATATCCCATAAGTGATTCCACCCCTCACATTATATATACAGTATATCCCATAAGTGACTCCACCCCTCACATTATATATACAGTATATCCCATAAGTGACTCCACCCCTCACATTATATATACAGTATATCCCATAAGTGAGTCTACCCCTCACATTATATACAGTATATCCCATAAGTGAGTCCACCCCTCACATTATATATACAGTATCTCCCATAGGTGAGTCCACCCCTCACATTATATATATATATATATATACAGTATATCCCATAAGTGACTCCACTCCTCACATTATATATACAGTATCTCCCATAAGTGAGTCCACCCCTCACATTATATACAGTATATCCCATAAGTGAGTCCATCCCTCACATTATATACAGTATATCCCATAAGTGACTCCACCCCTCACATTATATATACAGTATATCCCATAAGTGACTCCACCCCTCACATTATATATACAGTATCTCCCATAAGTGAGTCTACCCCTCACATTATATACAGTATATCCCATAAGTGACTCCACCCCTCACATTATATACAGTATCTCCCATAAGTGATTCCACCCCTCACATTATATATACAGTATATCCCATAAGTGAGTCCACCCCTCACATTATATACAGTATATCCCATAAGTGACTCCACCCCTCACATTATATACAGTATCTCCCATAAGTGACTCCACCCCTCACATTATATACAGTATATCCCATAAGTGAGTCCACCCTTCACATTATATATACAGTATCTCCCATAAGTGAGTCTACCCCTCACATTATATACAGTATATCCCATAAGTGAGTCCACCCCTCACATTATATACAGTATATCCCATAAGTGACTCCACCCCTCACATTATATACAGTATCTCCCATAAGTGAGTCCACCCCTCACATTATATACAGTATATCCCATAAGTGACTCCACCCCTCACATTATATACAGTATATCCCATAAGTGAGTCCACCCCTCACATTATATACAGTATATCCCATAAGTGACTCCACCCCTCACATTATATACAGTATCTCCCATAAGTGACTCCACCCCTCACATTATATATACAGTATCTCCCATAAGTGACTCCACCCCTCACATTATATATACAGTATCTCCCATATGTGACTCCACCCCTCACATTATATATATAGTATTTCCCATAAGTGACTCCACCCCTCACATTATATATACAGTATCTCCCATAAGAGAGTCCACCCCTCACATTATATATACAGTATCTCCCATAAGTGAGTCCACCCCTCACATTATATATACAGTATCTCCCATAAGTGAGTCCCCCCCCCTCACATTATATATACAGTATATCCCATAAGTGACTCCACGCCTCACATTATATGTACAGTATCTCCTATAAGTGAGTCCACCCCTCACATTATATATACAGTATCTCCTATAAGTGAGTCCACCCCTCACATTATATATACAGTATATCCTATAAGTGACTCCACCCCTTACATTATATACAGTATCTCCCATAAGTGAGTCCACCCCTCACATTATATATACAGTATCTCCTATAAGTGAGTCCACCCCTCACATTATATATACAGTATATCCTATAAGTGACTCCACCCCTCACATTATATACAGTATCTCCCATAAGTGAGTCCACCCCTCACATTATATATACAGTATCTCCCATAAGTGACTCCACCCCTCACATTATATATACAGTATATCCTATAAGTGACTCCACCCCTCACATTATATATACAGTATCTCCCATAAGTAAGTCCACCCCTCACATTATATACAGTATATCCCATAAGTGAGCCCACCCCTCACATTATATATACAGTATCTCCCATAAGTGACTCCACCCCTCACATTATATATACAGTATATCCCATAAGAGACTCTACCCCTCACATTATATATACAGTATCTCCCATAAGTGATTCCACCCCTCACATTATATATACAGTATCTCCCATAAGTGAGTCCACCCCTCACATTATATACAGTATCTCCCATAAGTGAGTCCACCCCTCACATTATATATATACAGTATATCCCATAAGTGATTCCACCCCCCACATTATATATACAGTATCTCCCATAAGTGAGTCCACCCCTCACATTATATACAGTATATCCCATAAGTGACTCCACCCCTCACATTATATATACAGTATATCCCATAAGTGACTCCACCCCTCACATTATATATACAGTATATCCCATAAGTGACTCCACCCCTCACATTATATATATAGTATCTCCCATAAGTGATTCCACCCCTCACATTATATATACAGTATATCCCATAAGTGAGTCCACCCCTCACATTATATATACAGTATCTCCCATAAGTGAGTCCACCCCTCACATTATATATACAGTATCTCCCATAAGTGAGTCCACCCCTCACATTATATACAGTATATCCCATAAGTGATTCCACCCCTCACATTATATATACAGTATATCCCATAAGTGAGTCCACCCCTTACATTATATATACAGTATCTCCCATAAGTGACTCCACCCCTCACATTATATATACAGTATCTCCCATAAGTGACTCCACCCCTCACATTATATATACAGTATATCCCATAAGTGAGTCCACCCCTCACATTATACATACAGTATATCCCATAAGTGACTCCACCCCTCACATTATATATATAGTATATCCCATAAGTGAGTCCACCCCTCACATTATATATACAGTATATCCCATAAGTGACTCCACCCCTCACATTATATATACAGTATATCCCATAAGTGACTCCACCTCTCACATTATATACAGTATATCCCATAAGTGACTCAGCCCCTCACATTATATACAGTATCTCCCATAAGTGACTCCACCCCTCACATTATATATACAGTATATCCCATAAGTGAGTCCACCCCTCACATTATATATACAGTATATCCCATAAGTGACTCCACCCCTCACATTATATATACAGTATATCCCATAAGTGACTCCACCCCTCACATTATATATACAGTATATCCCATAAGTGACTCCACCTCTCACATTATATATACAGTATCTCCCATAAGTGACTCAGCCCCTCACATTATATACAGTATCTCCCATAAGTGACTCCACCCCTCACATTATATATACAGTATATCCCATAAGTGAGTCCACCCCTCACATTATATATACAGTATCTCCCATAAGTGACTCCACCCCTCACATTATATATACAGTATCTCCCATAAGTGACCCCACCCCTCACATTATATATACAGTATATCCCATAAGCGAGTCCACCCCTCACATTATATATATATAGTATCTCCCATAAGTGACTCCACCCCTCACATTATATATACAGTATATCCCATAAGTGAATGTAAGTGAATAGACAAAAGGATTGCGCTCACCACCTCTGGAAAACGTGATTCTTCTTTATTTTTCGTGCTTAGTAAAGTGAAATTGTGCAACAACAGCTTTTTCTGCAGCGCGCAAGGACGCCGGAGCACTCCCTGCACTGGTGTGACAGCTGTTTCGTAGGATTTACCTACTTTTGGTCGGGGCTACAATGTGAACAAGCTGCTGAGACTAATAACACAATAACAATAATACAATAGTAATGTATTAGGGCCTACCCAGATGGAGAAAAGTAATGGGATGGAAAAAAGTATGGGAGGTTTGGGTGGGTGTCGCCGAACGAACGACACGCCCTGACCTGCATGCAGGGGGGCGTTATTTACTCTCCCGCCCCTCCTACAAACACAGCCTTAACAGGCTTGCACTACTTCAGACCACGCCTCCTTCCAACGTCAGGACCGGTTAAATATCTGCAGAGGCTGACGTCAACAGGTGGGCGTGTAACAAAAGTGCTAGTGATTTAAAAACATATTAAAACAACACAATGCAATATGGAAAATGATATTTGTTACAGGATTTCACATAAATGAGTCCACCCCTCACATTTTTAAATATTTTATTATATTTTTTATGTGACAACACTGAAGTAATGATCCTCTGCTACAATGTAAAGTAGTGAGTGCACAGCCTGTATAACAGTGTTTAATGTTGTGCCCCCTCAAAATAACTCAACACACAGCCATTATTGTCTAAACCTCGGCAACAAAAGTGAGTAGACCACTAAGTGGAAATTTCCAAATTGGGCTCAAAGTGAGGATCTGAGAAAAAAGAATTGTTGTTCTACATTGTTGGTCTAGGCTATAAGAAGATTGCCAATACCCTGAAACTGAGCTGTAGCCTGGTGAGGAAGACCATACAATTGTCTCACAGGACAGGTTTTAATCAGAATAGGCCTCCCCATGGTCGACCAAGGAGGTTGAGTGCACATGGTGAGCGTCATATCCAGAGGCTATCTTTGGAAAATAGATGTATGAGTGCTGCCAGTATTGCTGCAGAGGTTGATATGAGGGAGGGATTCGCCCTGTCAGTGCTCAGACCATAAGCTGCACACTGCATCAAATTGGTCTGCATGGCTGTCGTCTCAGAAGAAAGCCTCTTCTAAAGATAAAACACAAGAAAGCCCACAAACAGTTTGCTGAAGACAAGCAGACTAAGGACATGGATTACTAGAACCATGTCCTGTGGTCCGATGAGACCAAGATCAACTTATTTAGTTCAGATGGTTTCAAGCATGTGTGGCGGCAACCAGGTGAGGAGGACAAAGACAAGTGTGTCCTGCCTACAGTAAAGCATGGTGATGAGATTGTCATGGTCTGGGGCTGCATGAGAGCTGCTGGTACTGGGAGCCATCATGGAGGAGGGAAGGGAACTTCAGTGAGAACCTGTAAAGCTCTGGTGAACTCCATGCCCAAGAGGCTTCAGGCAGTGCTGGAAAATAATGGTGACAAATTATTGACACTTTGCGCCCAATTTGGAAATTTCCACTTAGTGGTCTACTCACTTTTGTTGCCGAGGTTTAGACAATAATGTCTGTGTGTTGAGTTATTTTGAGGGGGCACAACATTAAACACTGTTATAGAGGCTGTGCACTCACTACTTTACATTGTAGCAGAGGGGCATCTCTCTGCTGCCGTAAAGAGGGAAATAGTTCAATGCCTAGGACAAGTGTTACGCCGAGCGCTCCGGGTCCCCGCTCCTCCCCGGAGCGCTCGCTTCTCTCTCGCTACCGCAGCGCTCCGGGCAGCTCCACTGACCCGGTGCGCTGCGATACCGTCTCCAGCCGGGATGCGATTCGCGATGCGGGTAGCGCCCGCTCGCGATGCGCATCCCGGCTCCCGTACCTGACTCGCTCTCCGTCTGTCCTGTCCCGGCGCGCGCGGCCCGGCTCCCTAGGGCGCGCGCGCGCCGGGTCTCTGCGATTTAAAGGGCCACGGCGCCGCTGATTGGCGCAGTGGTTCCAATTAGTGTGTTCACCTGTGCACTCCCTATTTATACCTCACTTCCCCTTCACTCCCTCGCCGGATCTTGTTGCCATTGTGCCAGTGAAAGCGTTTCCTTGTGTGTTCCTAGCCTGTGTTCCAGACCTCCTGCCGTTGCCCCCGACTACGATCCTTGCTGCCTGCCCCGACCTTCTGCTACGTCCGACCTTGCTTCTGTCTACTCCCTTGTACCGCGCCTATCTTCAGCAGTCAGAGAGGTTGAGCCGTTGCTAGTGGATACGACCTGGTCACTACCGCCGCAGCAAGACCATCCCGCTTTGCGGCGGGCTCTGGTGAAAACCAGTAGTGACTTAGAACCGATCCACTAGCACGGTCCACGCCAATCCCTCTCTGGCACAGAGGATCCACTACCTGCCAGCCGGCATCGTGACAGTAGATCCGGCCATGGATCCCGCTGAAGTTCCTCTGCCAGTTGTCGCCGACCTCACCACGGTGGTCGCCCAGCAGTCACAACAGATAGCGCAACAAGGCCAACAGCTGTCTCAACTGACCGTGATGCTACAGCAGCTACTACCACAGCTTCAGCAATCATCTCCTCCGCCAGCTCCTGCACCTCCTCCGCAGCGAGTGGCCGCTTCTGGTCTACGACTATCCTTGCCGGATAAATTTGATGGGGACTCTAAATTCTGCCGTGGCTTTCTTTCCCAATGTTCCCTGCACTTGGAGATGATGTCGGACCAGTTTCCTACTGAAAGGTCTAAGGTGGCTTTCGTAGTCAGCCTTTTGTCTGGAAAAGCTCTGTCATGGGCCACACCGCTCTGGGACCGCAATGACCCCGTCACTGCCTCTATACACTCCTTCTTCTCGGAAATTCGAAGTGTCTTTGAGGAACCTGCCCGAGCCTTTTCTGCTGAGACTGCCCTGTTGAACCTGGTCCAGGGTAATTCTTCCGTTGGCGAGTACGCCGTACAATTCCGTACTCTTGCTTCAGAATTATCCTGGAATAATGAGGCCCTCTGCGCGACCTTTAAAAAAGGCCTATCCAGCAACATTAAAGATGTTCTGGCCGCACGAGAAATCCCTGCTAACCTACATGAACTCATCCATCTTGCCACTCGCATTGACATGCGTTTTTCCGAAAGGCGTCAGGAGCTCCGCCAGGATATGGACTTTGTTCGCACAAGGCGTTTTTTCTCCCCGGCTCCTCTCTCCTCTGGTCCCCTGCAATCCGTTCCTGTGCCTCCCGCCGTGGAGGCTATGCAGGTCGACCGGTCTCGCCTGACGCCGCATGGAGAATCTCTGCCTGTACTGTGCCAGTACCGAACACTTCCTGAAGGATTGTCCTATCCGTCCTCCCCGCCTGGAAAGACGTACGCTGACTCCGCACAAAGGTGAGACAGTCCTTGATGTCTACTCTGCTTCTCCACGTCTTACTGTGCCTGTGCGGATATCTGCCTCTGCCTTCTCCTTCTCTACTATGGCCTTCTTGGATTCCGGATCTGCAGGAAATTTTATTTTGGCCTCTCTCGTCAACAGGTTCAACATCCCAGTGACCAGTCTCGCCAGACCCCTCTACATCAATTGTGTAAACAATGAAAGATTGGACTGTACCATACGTCTCCGCACGGAGCCCCTTCTAATGTGCATCGGACCTCATCACGAGAAGATTGAATTTTTGGTCCTCCCCAATTGCACTTCCGAAATCCTCCTTGGACTACCCTGGCTTCAACTCCATTCCCCAACCCTGGATTGGTCCACTGGGGAGATCAAGAGTTGGGGGCCCTCTTGTTTCAAGGACTGCCTAAAACCGGTTCCCAGTACCCCTTGCCGTGACTCTGTGGTTCCCCCTGTAACCGGTCTCCCTAAGGCCTATATGGACTTTGCGGATGTTTTTTGCAAAAAACAAGCTGAGACTCTACCTCCTCACAGGCCTTATGATTGTCCTATTGACCTCCTCCCGGGCACTACTCCACCCCGGGGCAGAATCTATCCTCTGTCCGCCCCAGAGACTCTTGCTATGTCGGAGTACATCCAGGAAAATAAAAAAAAAGGCTTTATCCGTAAATCCTCCTCTCCTGCCGGAGCCGGATTTTTCTTTGTGTCCAAAAAAGATGGCTCTCTACGTCCTTGCATTGACTACCGCGGTCTTAATAAAATCACGGTAAAGAACCGCTACCCCCTACCCCTCATCTCTGAACTCTTTGATCGCCTCCAAGGTGCCCACATCTTTACCAAACTGGACTTAAGAGGTGCTTATAATCTCATCCGCATCAGAGAGGGGGATGAATGGAAAACGGCATTTAACACTAGAGATGGACACTTTGAGTATCTGGTCATGCCCTTTGGCCTGTGCAACGCCCCTGCCGTCTTCCAAGACTTTGTTAATGAAATTTTTCGTGATCTCTTATACTCCTGTGTTGTTGTATATCTGGACGATATCCTGATTTTTTCTGCCAATCTAGAAGAACACCGCCAGCATGTCCGTATGGTTCTTCAGAGACTTCGTGACAATCAACTTTATGCCAAGATAGAGAAATGTCTGTTTGAATGCCAATCTCTTCCTTTCCTAGGATACTTGGTCTCTGGCCAAGGACTACAAATGGATCCAGACAAACTCTCTGCCGTCTTAGATTGGCCACGCCCCTCCGGACTCCGTGCTATCCAACGTTTTTTGGGGTTCGCCAATTATTACAGGCAATTTATTCCACATTTTTCTACCGTTGTGGCCCCTATCGTGGCTTTAACCAAAAAAAATGCCAATCCCAAGTCTTGGCCTCCTCAAGCGGAAGACGCCTTTAAACGGCTCAAGTCTGCCTTTTCTTCGGCTCCCGTGCTCTCCAGACCTGACCCATCTAAACCCTTCCTTTTGGAGGTTGATGCCTCCTCTGTAGGAGCTGGAGCGGTCCTTCTACAAAAAAATTCTTCCGGGCATGCTGTTACTTGTGGTTTTTTTTCTAGGACCTTCTCTCCGGCGGAGAGGAACTACTCCATCGGGGATCGAGAGCTACTGGCCATTAAATTAGCACTTGAGGAATGGAGGCATCTGCTGGAGGGATCAAGATTTCCAGTTATTATTTACACCGATCACAAGAACCTCTCCTATCTCCAGTCTGCCCAACGGCTGAATCCTCGCCAGGCCAGGTGGTCTCTGTTCTTTGCCCGATTTAATTTTGAAATTCACTTTCGGCCTGCCGATAAGAACATTAGGGCCGATGCTCTCTCTCGTTCCTCGGATGCCTCGGAAGTAGAGCTCTCTCCGCAACACATCATTCCTCCTGACTGCCTGATTTCCACTTCTCCAGCCTCCATCAGGCAAACTCCTCCAGGGAAGACCTTCGTCACTCCACGCCAACGCCTCGGAATCCTCAAATGGGGTCACTCCTCCCATCTCGCAGGCCATGCGGGCATCAAGAAATCTGTGCAACTCATCTCTCGCTTCTATTGGTGGCCGACTCTGGAGACGGATGTCGTGGACTTTGTGCGAGCCTGCACTGTCTGTGCCCGGGATAAGACTCCTCGCCAGAAGCCCGCTGGTTTTCTTCATCCTCTGCCTGTCCCCGAACAGCCTTGGTCTCTGATTGGTATGGATTTTATTACAGACCTACCCCCATCCCGTGGCAACACTGTTGTTTGGGTGGTCGTTGATCGATTCTCCAAGATGGCACATTTCATCCCTCTTCCTGGTCTTCCTTCAGCGCCTCAGTTGGCTAAACAATTTTTTGTACACATTTTTCGTCTTCACGGGTTGCCCACACAGATAGTCTCGGATAGAGGCGTCCAATTCGTGTCAAAATTCTGGAGGGCTCTCTGTAAACAACTCAAGATTAAATTAAACTTTTCTTCTGCATATCATCCTCAATCCAATGGACAAGTAGAAAGAATTAACCAGGTCTTGGGTGATTATTTACGACATTTTGTTTCCTCCCGCCAGGATGATTGGGCAGATCTTCTACCATGGGCCGAATTCTCGTATAACTTTAGAGTCTCTGAATCTTCCTCCAAATCCCCATTTTTCGTGGTGTACGGCTGTCACCCTCTTCCCCCCCTCCCTACTCCCTTGCCCTCTGGTTTGCCCGCTGTAGATGAAGTGACTCGTGATCTTTCCACCATATGGAAAGAGACTCAAGATTCTCTTTTACAGGCTTCATCTCGCATGAAAAAGTTTGCCGATAAGAAAAGAAGAGCTCCCCCCATTTTTGCTCCCGGAGACAAGGTATGGCTCTCCGCTAAATATGTCCGCTTTCGTGTCCCCAGTTACAAACTGGGTCCACGCTATCTTGGTCCTTTCAAAGTCTTGTGCCAAATTAATCCTGTCTCTTACAAACTTCTTCTTCCTCCTTCTCTCCGTATTCCTAATGCCTTTCATGTCTCTCTTCTTAAACCACTCATCATCAACCGTTTCTCTCCCAAATTAGTTTCTCCCACTCCTGTCTCCGGTTCTTCTGACGTCTTCTCAGTGAAAGAGATACTGGCCTCCAAGACGGTCAGAGGAAAAAGGTTCTTTTTGGTGGATTGGGAGGGCTGTGGACCTGAAGAGAGATCCTGGGAACCTGAGGACAACATCCTAGACAAAAGTCTGCTCCTCAGGTTCTCAGGCTCTAAGAAGAGGGGGAGACCCAAGGGGGGGGGTACTGTTACGCCGAGCGCTCCGGGTCCCCGCTCCTCCCCGGAGCGCTCGCTTCTCTCTCGCTACCGCAGCGCTCCGGGCAGCTCCACTGACCCGGTGCGCTGCGATACCGTCTCCAGCCGGGATGCGATTCGCGATGCGGGTAGCGCCCGCTCGCGATGCGCATCCCGACTCCCGTACCTGACTCGCTCTCCGTCTGTCCTGTCCCGGCGCGCGCGGCCCCGCTCCCTAGGGCGCGCGCGCGCCGGGTCTCTGCGATTTAAAGGGCCACTGCGCCGCTGATTGGCGCAGTGGTTCCAATTAGTGTGTTCACCTGTGCACTCCCTATTTATACCTCACTTCCCCTTCACTCCCTCGCCGGATCTTGTTGCCATTGTGCCAGTGAAAGCGTTTCCTTGTGTGTTCCTAGCCTGTGTTCCAGACCTCCTGCCGTTGCCCCCGACTACGATCCTTGCTGCCTGCCCCGACCTTCTGCTACGTCCGACCTTGCTTCTGTCTACTCCCTTGTACCGCGCCTATCTTCAGCAGTCAGAGAGGTTGAGCCGTTGCTAGTGGATACGACCTGGTCACTACCGCCGCAGCAAGACCATCCCGCTTTGCGGCGGGCTCTGGTGAAAACCAGTAGTGACTTAGAACCGATCCACTAGCACGGTCCACGCCAATCCCTCTCTGGCACAGAGGATCCACTACCTGCCAGCCGGCATCGTGACAACAAGGTATGAAAACATTAGATATTTCATGAAAACTTAAGTGTGATCATCGCGCTATTAAGAGATTTGTGGCCAGATCCATGCATTGGATCAAGAGAACAGATTCTAAAATACCATTACATAGCAGCAAACAGATATTTGAAGCTGCTGGTGCCTCTGGAGTCCCAAGGACATCAAGGTATAGAGTCCTCCAGAGTCTTGCAACTGTGCATAAACCTTCTATTCGGCTACTGTTAACCAATGCTCACAAGCAGAAATGGCTCCATTGGGCAGAAAAATACATGAAGACTAATTTGAAAACAGTCCTGTTCACTGATGAGTTCTGTGCAACCCTGGATGTCAAGATGGATGGAGTAGTGGATGGTTGGTGGACGGCCCCCTTGTTCTGACAAGTCTGCCACATCAGCAAGGCGGTGGTGGAGTCATGTTTTGGGCCAGAATCATGGAACGAGAGCTGGTCGGCCCCTTTAGGGTCCTCGAACTTTCTTCCCTTGTACAGAAGGAAGAACTATGCTTTCTGTAATAAAATAATCTTCATGCATGACAATGCACCATCTCATGCTGCAAAGAATACCTCTGCATCAATGGCTGCTATGGGGATCAAAGGAGAGAAAGTCATGGTGTGGCCTCCATCCTCACCTAACCTCAATCCTAGTGAGAACCTTTGGAGCATCCTCAAGCAAAAGATCTATGAGGGTGGGAGGCAGTTTACATCCAAACAGCAGCTCTGGGAGGCTATTCTGACATCTTGTAAACAAATTCAAGCAGAAACTGTCCAAAAACTCACAAGTTCAGTGGATACAAGGCTTGTAAAGCTGCTATCAAATAAGGAGTCCTATGTCAAAATGTAAAGTGACCTGTTAAAATGTTTAAAAATAAATTTGGTTGTATTTGCAGTAAATATGCTGCAAATACAACACAACAAACGACAATTTTTAGTTCTTTACAACCTATGAAGTGTTTTGAAACTTACTGTGCGTAATCATTTGGAACAGTGCATTGTAAGTTTGTTATGTTTACAAAAAATACTGTTATCATTAGGAGGTTTGTTCAATAAAATTTTAATTGTACTCTTCATAGTTGATGACGTGAGAATTATGCTGACTGTAATTTACAGCAATTATTTAGGTAAATGAGAAAAATATCATTTGCATAATAATTTGGAACAGGATGTAAAAGCCTTAGGCTAGGTTCACACTACGGAATTTCCGCCTGCAATTCCGCTTCGAAATTGCAGGCGGAAATTCTGCTTGCTAAAATGTATAATGTAGTGAATGGGCTTCCGTTCACAAATTCACACTTCGGAATTTGTGAAGTGGAATTTGTGAACGGAAAATCCGCTTGGAAATTTCCGCCTTTGCTCTTTCTTCAGGCGGAAATCCGTGCGGAACACATTGCAGTCTATTGGAGACTGCAGTGTCCCCGCGGTCCTAGCGCCGACTGATTCAGTCAGCGCTGGCCGCACTCGGAATCTCCGGGCAGAAATGTTCTGCCCGGAGATTCCGTAGTCAGAACCTAGCCTAACAGAGGCCAGAAGAGTGTGGGGTCAATGGAGCCTGTAGCTGCATTAGGGTGGGTTCACACCACATTTTTCAAGTACGTATCCCGTATATGTTTTGATTATTGAAAACGCATGGAACCGTATTGAAAATCGCATACATAGACAAATAATTGAAAATCGTATACATAGACAAATAATTGAAAATCGCATACATAGACAAATAATTGAAAATCGCATACATAGACAAATAATTGAAAATCGTATACATAGACAAATAATTGAAAATCGCATACATAGACAAATAATTGAAAATCGTATACATAGACAAATAATTGAAAATCGTATACATAGACAAATAATTGAAAATCGTATACATAGACAAATAATTGAAAATCGTATACATAGACAAATAATTGAAAATCGTATACATAGACAAATAATTGAAAATCGCATACATAGACAAATAATTGAAAACCGTATGCATCCGGTTGCGTACGGTTTGCTTGCAATGTGGTTTTCTCCTCTACTCAAAACCCTGGTTGACCACGGTTATGTCTCCGGTTTAAAAACCGTACTGCAACCGCATAGGTTTTTTCTTAACATGGACGTCAATGGGAAACGCACGTGTATATGGTTCCATATGGGAAACTGTATACGGTTTTTACTTTGCACATGCGCATTTGCATCCTAAAGTCCCCACCCAACACCCCTCCCATTAAAAATTGACAACATTTTCAAAAACATGTTTTTTTTTTTAACGGATGGAACTGTATGCACTTTTAAAAACAGTATATGGTTTAAAACGTATACTTTTACTTTTTCCCATACTGTTCCTTCCGTTTTTTTGCCATACGGTTTCCTTTAGAAAAGCGGATTGAAAACAGTATGGCCAAAACGTAGTGTGAACCCAGAGTCATGGCCATCCAGCCCAGACGTAGACTATTCTGCATCTTCAGATTCCACTTTGTGTCTTCCTTTCCCTTCTTTCATCTAATCCCGCAGGCCCCGGGGGTGGCGGATACTTAGTTCTTTCTGATTCGTTCTGCAGCTACATGAGATGGCACAGATGTAATGCTCCCTTTGAGGATTACTCCGCTGTTCTTACGCCGGTCTCATGTGCCTCTGTTGGTCAGAAACAGAAGCAACCAGCTAAATACATTGCATTAAATACTTTTCTAAATACACATTAAAACACGCCTCCGGCCTAACCCGCAAACTCAGTTCTAAGCCCAGTAAATCCCAATTCCCCTTCTTCCCCTCATACATCAACACACAGAGGTCCTGGGAGCTGATATATGGGATGATGTTTGCAGGTCCTTACACTGAAGACATGTAAATAAAGCTGCACCTGACAGTTTCTTATATACTTAGCTCTTTCTATGCCATTTAAAGGGGTATTCCAGGAAAAAAACTTTTTTATATATATCAACTGCCTCCAGAAAGTTAAACAGATTTGTAAATCACTTCTTTAAAAAAATCTTAATCCTTTCAGTACTTATGAGCTTCTGAAGTTAAGGTTGTTCTTTTCTGTCTAAGTGCTCTCTGATGACACATGTCTCAGGAACCGCCCAGTTTAGAAGAGGTTTGCTATGGGGATTTGCTTCTAAACTGGGCGTTTCCCGAGACAGGTGTCATCAGGGAGGACTTAGACAGATAAGAACAACCTTAAAGGGGTTATCCAGGAAAAAAACTTTTTTTTATATATCAACTAGCTTCAGAAAGTTAAACAGATTTGTAAATTACTTCTTTTAAAAAATCTTAATCCTTTCAGTACTTATGAGCTTCTGAAGTTAAGGTTGTTCTTTTCTGTCTAAGTGCTCTCTGATGACACCTGTCTCGGGAAACACCCAGTTTAGAAGCAAATACCCATAGTAAACCTCTTCTAAACTGGGCGTTTCACGAGACAGGTGTCATCAGAGAGCACTTAGACAGAAAAGAACAACCTTAACTTCAGAAGCTCATAAGTACTGAAAGGATTAAGATTTTTAAATAGAAGTAATTTACAAATCTGTTTAACTTTCTGGAGCCAGTTGATATATATAAAAAAGTTTTTTCCTGGAATACCCCTTTAACTTCAGAAGCTCATAAGTACTGAAAGGATTAAGATTTTTTAATAGAAGTAATTTACAAATTTGTTTAACTTTCTGGAGCCAGTTGATATATATAAATTTTATATATATTATATATTTTTTCCTGGAATACCCTTTTAAGATCTATGCTTGCTGTCAGTGAATGGAAATGTGTTGTGTTGCTTGTTTTTAGTTATTTTTAACTCACAGTAGGAGGTTTGCTAAGGTTTATCCAGTCTATGATCTATGACAGTGTTTCCCAACCAAGGTGCCTCCAGCTGTTGCAAAACTACATCTCCCAGCATGCCCGGACAGCCAAAGGCTGTCCGGGCATGCTGGGAGATGTCGTTTTGCAACAGCTGGAGGTACCCTGGTTGGGAAACACTCATCTATGATGATGTAAACCAATGTTCCCCAACCTGTGAATCTCCAGAAGTTACACTTACGATTCTCATCATGCCCTCACAGCCAAAGGCCACATGTTGGGGATTAGAATTAAGTAAATAATTCACTAAATTCTATCAGGGCATGCTGGGAGTTATAGTTTAGCAACATCTGGAGAGCCAGAGGTTGGAGAATAGTATATGTTTTTGGGATGCACCAAAGCTGTCAGGGCATGCTGGGAGTTGTAGTTGGGTAAAAGGATGTGTTGAAGGTTGACAGGGCACAATGGGAATTGTAGTCTTTTAACATCTGGAAAGCCACAGGTTGGGAAAAAATAATAAACTTTAAGTATGCACTAAAGACTGTCAGGGCATGCTGGGAGTTGTAGTTGGGAAATAGAGTTAATCTATGGGATGCATTAATGGCTGACAGGGCATAATGGGTGTTGTAGTTTTGCAACAGCTGGAGAGAACCAGTTTGGGGAATGAGATGTACTTTTGGGATGCACTGAAGGCTGGGAGTGCTGGCAGTGGTAGTTAGCTTCTACTGGTAGGGGAATATAATGCACTGTTGGGGAGCACCGAAGGCTGTACCAGCATGTTGGGAGTTGTAGCTCTGTAACAGCTGGGGAGCTGCAGGTTGGAGGATAGATGACAGGGCATAATGGGAAATGTTGTTTTGTAACATCTAGAAGACCACAGGTTGGGGAATGGGATGCACTTTTGGAATGCAGAAGGGCATGCTGGGAGTGGTAGTTAGTTTTGCTACAGCTGCAGAGCTAATGGTTTGGGAATAAAATGCACCATTAGAAAGCATTGAAAGCGGTACTCCGGTGGAAAACTTTTTATTGTCTTTTAAATCAACTGGTGCCGGAAAGTTAAACAGATTTGTAAATGACTTCTATTAAAAAAAAATATTAATCCTTCCGGTACTTATTAGCTGCTGAATACTACAGAGGAAATTCTTTTCTTTTTGGAACACAGTGCTCTCTGCTGACATCATGACCACAGTGCTCTCTGCTGACATCTCTGTCCATTTTAGGAACTGTCCAGAGCAGCATATGTTTGCTATGGGGATTTTCTCCTACTCTGGACAGTTCTTAAAATGGACAGAGGTGTCAGCAGAGAGCACTGTGCTTGTGATTCAGCAGAGAGATCTGTGTTCCAAAAAGAAAAGAACTTCCTCTGTAGTATTCAGCAGCTAATAAGTACTGGAAGGATTAAGATTTTTTTTAATAGAAGTAATTTACAATTCTGTTTAACTTTCTGGCACCAGTAGATTTAAAAAAAAAATTAAATAAAAAAAAAAAAGTTGTCCACCGGAGTACCCCGTGAAGGCTGTCACAGCATGCTGGGAGTTGTTGTTTTGCAACAGCTGGTATAAATGAACTTTGCAGTGATGTCATGTACAGATAATAAAGCTTAGCATTGAGTCCCACAATTCATGATAATTGTATATATTGTATATTGTTAATCCAGGTAGAAAAAACAGACATCCACAATTTTGTATTTTGATTTTAATTGCTTCTCAGCATAATTTCAAAAACTAACAGGTTGTTCGTATACATTTCGATCAAAAGGTACAAGCCCACTCGCCACGTCAAGGCCACCTATTAAGAGTGGGTCCCTAACGTCCCTAGCGTAAAATGGCGTAGCACTGGGCGGTGTCCACCACCGCCGCGACACCAGTGCCCACAGGGAGGAACGACCCACCGGCAGAGCGGCCCCAATGCCACTCAAACCAGCCTCTGGGCCGCACCCCCTCCCCCCCCCCCACAGACACGGCGCCACGGCAGCAACAGACGCTGCATTGTATACAGTGGTCCCTCAAGTTACAATATTAATTGGTTCCAGGACGACCATTGTATGTTGAAACCATTGTATGTTGAGACCATAACTCTATGGAAACCTGGTAATTGGTTTTAAAGCCCCAAAATGTCATCCAAAAATAGGAAAAAGTGAGGATTAAAGAAAAATAAGTAGATAACTATTATAGATAAAGCAAATCCTTACATATAAAAGTAAGAAAGATCTGCTCTAGCTGTTGCAAAACTACAACTCCCAGCATGCCCGGACAGCCAAAGGCTGTCCGGGCATGCTGGGAGTTGTAGTTTTGCAACAGATGGGGGGCACCCTGCTTGGGAAACACTGGTCTATGTAGAGGACAGGAGCTTCTTCAGGGTCCTGTACAGTACACACAGTGTCCTAAAAAGTAACATGGAGTCGCCCTCACCTGGTGTCTAAAGGAGCAGCTAACCCTGGTACAGGTAAAGAGTACAGAACATGTAATACCTCCCTGTACTGTAGGGGGCGTTACCAGATACCAGTCAGTGCATACACTTCAGTAATACTGGTGTTTTACCAGTAAAATGCCCAATCTGATTGGTCAGTTCTTCCGGCCATTGAGACGTTTCATAGATCTGGACTGTCCGTAGCATTGTATGTTGAGTCTGGTTTCAACTTACAATGGTCCAGAAAAGACCATTGTATGTTGAAACTATTGTATGTTGAGGCCATTGTAAGTTGAGGGATCACTATATAGATATATTGTAGATAGAGAAGCCTATATTAAGGCAGAACTATCAAGCAGGATCAATGTCTGATCGCGGGGTGAATCAGACTGCTGGGACCCCCGTGATCTCCTGCACGGGACCTCGGCTCTCCCCAGGAACGGGGCGTGTCGACCCTCGCACGACGCGGTAGCTGACGCGCCCCTCCATGTATGGGAGAGTTCAGGAGCGTTCAGGAGATCGCGTGGGGTCCCAGTGGTCGGACACCCCATGATCAAAAACGTATCCACTATCCAAATTTTTCTGCCCGACAGTTCTCCTTTAAAGGGCTGGGGCCCCCTTCTTCAGTCCTGCCAACTGCCATGATACCAGCACATTATACAGTATATTCTAATGATACCCCGATAAATGGGAGATTACAACTCACGGATAATTTTATTCTTCGCAGAACTAACAATATCTCTAGAAGACGCGGCACATAGGAGCATACAACCGCAGCTCTTCATTACTCATCCTGAGATCTGGATGCCAAAACCTCCCACGTTGGCCCCCCCCCGGGACAAACCTGACACAAGTTTCAGAGCTTGTAAGACAGTGTGTGCTGTGAGCGTGAGAGACACAATTATAATGTAGGAGAATCACACGCACAGACACGGCTCGTCCCTCCGGGGGATTACACAGTTATGTCATGTTTAGTGCCGAGGGCCCGAATCCCAGCTAGTCCTGTAATGGTATCACTGTAAATACTAAGACAATAAGACGCGTCTTATTAGTGCACATTGGTCTCCAAACTGTGGATGTTGCAAAACTACAACTCCCAGCATGCTCGGACAGCCAACGGCTGTCCGAGCATGCTGGGAGTTGTAGTTTTGCAACAACTGTGTGATGACTAGTGGGCACTCGTGGTTACCCCTGCTGTGTGCATTGTCCTTTCTCTACAGTATTCTTCCCGAATGGTCATATGTATGGGACATATTTGATATTTTTAGTCCTTTGTTGTGAGGTCACAGTGTACTTGGTGACCTTTACTATGTGTGTTATTCCTCGGCCATGACATTATCATAGGTAAGATCCAGTGGTGTAGCTAGAGGGGTCTCAGAGGTCGCAGTTGCAACAGGGCCCGTAAGCTAGACTTATGTACCTTTACAAAGTCCTCCTGTATGGGCTGCCATGCGCAGTGTATTGTAGAGAGACCCTTGTTCAACCTTCTTCTCTCTGGCATAGACTATATTCTACCTCTCAGAGATGTAGAAACTTGTAGAACTTTACCCTCACAGCTTGAACTAGTAACTAGAATTGTACCCAGGTATAAAGCATGTGGCCCAGGTGTAGGTATGCCTACCAATTGCAGAGCTAGGCGATACATGACGTTGAAGGTCGTCATCTTCAGTTCAGGGGTAGCTTTGTCAGTTGCGGCGTGCCACTGTTGTGAATGGCGAGACCACGGGTGTTGCGGTATAGGTTGGTGGGATCAGATGGTGTTCGTGATGCCAGTGTGGTTTTCGGGTTCCGGAAAACCACACGCCCGGATTCTCCCCTATCCCACAGGTTAGTAGTGAATAAAGAATCCACAACCAGTTCGGGTCAAACGGAGGCTTTTCTGAGTAGAAGGCAGGTGGCCAGGGCCCAGAGGACCTCGCAGCTTGCTGGACCAATACTTGTAATAAGCTTGACTTTGACTTGTAATTATACTTGACTATGTGCAGGACTTGACTTGACTAGATGTAGTGACAGCAGACATAGACTTGAGACTTACTGGAGAGACTTGTAGCTTTTGGGGTACTCCAGATGCTGATCACTTGACTCTAAGGCCTCTGGTGGTAGCTGCCTCAGTAAAGACTTGTTCTCAGATTAGATGGTAAGATCCAAGAGAGAGAATTGCAAATGGCCGCCCCTTTATATAGTGGGGGGCTGGAAAAAAGCCCATTGGTCAAGATGTGGGTCATAGGTTAAACTGGTGCTCTCTGGGAGTTCATGTGACAACAAATCATGTAACTGCATAACATAATATGTGAAAGGCTTACTCACAGGTCCTTGAGACCTCCCACGGGTCCTGTAGACTATCTATACATAGGGATCCTGTCTATGCATTAAAGGGATATACACACCATATAAAACAACAGGGAGACCCTGCAGGGGAGCCCCCAGTTCACTGAGGGACTCAAACTGACAGGGCCTACAGGTAGTATAGGACCATATACCTGTACTGGGACATTACACAGCCAATTGGGAGTTTGCAGAAGAGCTATCGGAGACAGAACATCTACTTGGTAGCCCATGAGGGGTTGTGCGTCCCACCAGTCCTCCATCTAGTCTGTGCACTTAAAGGGCTTGTGCAGCTGCTGTTTAGGGCATTAGGCCTTTTTTTTTTCCAATCAGGGGTATATTAAGTTATTCCACCCAGTATCAAGTTGTACATCTTTGGAGGGGTTTCTTTTGACTGTGCGAGGATTAATGAGGATTTCCTTGCTGGCAAAACAGTCTGACATAAGCCGGATCTGTGTACCATGTTGATTTAAAGGACCGTCATGCATCGTGTTCAAGAGGGGGGTTTGCCAGGTTGGGGCTTCTCCAAACTCTTAATGTAGTCCTGTTTGGCATCCACCATTGAGCAAGTGATGGCCCTCTACTGTTTCCACATGACAGGAAGGTTCTGAAACCAGAATTGGAGGCAAGGTACTCAAGATCTTGTACTCAGAGAGGTGGACAGTCCGTTGGATGTCTCTTGACCAGTCTGTGGGTAGATGTATGGTGGTCAGCCCACTGGTGAAGTGGTGCCCTTGGTAGCTGGTACGACCTCTGATGAAGTGATAGAGCTTTACCCGGTGAACATCAGGTTGGCCAGGGATGCCCAAGGATGGCGTACCTATGGAAAGACACTCTGGGATGTAGCGGTCCTAGGCATTTCTATCTGCGGAGGGAGAGGTCCCAACTGCCAGAAGAGTTTGGGGCCAGCTGTCATTGTTGTCCTGCAGTGGGGTAAAGAGATAGAGTTGCTCTTGTGGGACCTCAGCGAGGCACTGATCGAGGTTAGTGAGGGTAGCTCCACCACAGCAGCACACTGTAACTCTTCCGCCATCTTTAGTAGATCTGGTGAATGTTTCATGGGTTCTAGTATTTGTAGAGGAGCTGCAGTATTAAATCAACTTTTTATTCTGCCATACAGTGCACTTGTGTAGCACCATGCTAAGACCTGTACACGTGCTGAATATTCATTGTGTGGCTCCTATCTGCATATACTGCTGCTCAGAATGTCAATTTTATGCATCCACTTCTTCCATATTGGATATTCTCACCGGGATCATCGTGTAACTTTAGTGTGTGGAGAAGCATTTTAATGTTTTAGATTATATTCCTTAGTCGGCCATCCCAAAAGGTCATAGATGCCTCCTGCAAGTGTTAAAAGGTTTATAAGACTTCTAGACTAATGAGCCTGAATTGGAAGAAGCCGAAACAGAGACAGACGACCCTTATGAAGAACAGCAGATAGACCTTCTGGTCCTTACCAGCTTCTTGTGTACAGGGTCTGTGCAGAATACACATATGGTTCACCATAAGAATAGGACAGTGGTCTTTACATTATGTGCTACTCAAACGGAAGATAGGTGTTGTAGTACAGTACAGCCTAGGAAGGAGTAGTCCCTTTGTGGCAATATATGGCCATAGCACATGGCAGGGTGTTCTTTCTAACCTAGTGATCCCCTTTGAGCCCAACAACATAATATAGTCCCTTTAGCGCAGAGTGGTAGGTTACATATTTAGGCAGATGAGTGAAGAGTTACTTTTGCAGCAGATATTCTAACTGGAAATTCTCTGGTGTGATGGCCGTATGTTGAAGAAACTTCTATGACGTGCAGAGATTGCTGTACACAGAGAGGTCCTTGTTTAGCTATTCTTCTCTTGTTCGATTGATCTCTCTCCCACCAAGCGATTGCTCCACCCATTGAAGCAGACAGGCTTCCTGTCATCAGCTGACTAGTGATTCATGTCTCGGCCGCATTGCAACCTGGGAAAAATCTGAGACAACAGTCATTTTGTATGCTGTTAAAATAAATATTGGGGTGGAAATCACATAAGAATTGTGAGAAAACCGTCATACACAGGTACAGACACTATGTTATGAACTACACTAACTTTACAGCCCCTGTAGCATAGTCAAATAAAAAAAAATCCTGGAATACCCCTTTAAGACTAGCTTTTGGCAGGCTTTAGCCTGAACAGGTTAATTTAATAACTTGACCTAGGAGGTGCACGTGTGGTAAACTTGGGGGATAAAGCCTTGTGGGGTGTAGGGTAGTTAGGGTGTTGCTGTTCAGAATAGTAAAGGGTGCTGTTAACCCTTGTCACTCGTGACGCCAGGGTGAGGGTTAAATACGGTAGTCTTGATAGGCCTATTGCCACCCTTCCCAAGAGCAATAGGTGAATGTAGAATAAAGGATTGTCCACAACCGCTGTTAACTGAAAACTTGCAGGAACTTTTACTGAAGAATTTCTGTACATGCAGCAATAGTAACAGTCCAGATAACAGAGTCTCTATAGATATAGCTAAGCAGTGATTGACAGTTGGTTGGGTTCAGATAAGCTCAATTTAGCTTCTTAGGGATTTTGTAGCATAGATCCGCTGGATTTAAGGATGCGTTAAGGTCCAGTGATCTTGCGATGAGTAGCAGGGAATTGCTTAGTATATCTGCTTTGATATAGGCCGAGGCCGCAAGGCTTTGGCCTAGTAAATCGTCTTGTAAGCTGCGGAGGTCCTACCTCTTCCAGAATCAGCAACCCAAGAGAGCGATCAAGATGGCGCAGCTCCCTTATATGGGCAGGGGCCGGCCGTTTTGGATTGGTCCATAACAACTGTCACTCACCGTTACATTGCACTGTGGGTGAACACGTCATGGGAACCTCCCAAGGTCCTGTAGCAAAACCATAGAGTTCTGAAGCTAATCACATGACCCGCAGGTCCTGCTACGCTGAACAGGTAGGCATCTGAATATATACATATTTATATTTATATGAAATCCTATATAAATATGAACTAACCAAGGGGTGACAAGGGGATAACTATAGAATAGGGAACTCGACATTCCTAGGGACTCTGACTATGGGGACCTCTATAAAAGGTAACGTATGAAATACGGTACCGGGACACCACACACCATAAGTGCAAGAGCAGAGCCAGGAGATGTTCACATTTCTCTTATCTGTGCCAGACTAAATTTTTGAATCCAGCCCTCCGAGGAGAGAGGGTTGGACTAAGAACTCCTCCCTTAGCCTCTTCCAGAAGCTTCTGCATAGAAGCTGACTGGAAAGCGAGTGATGTAACCAATGGTACACTCATCTGATACAAGCCTGTGCTGGTTTAAGAGATTAGGAATGAGACTAAGAGATCCAAAAGATCAGACAAAACATTATCATCTGTAGCGATACCACCAGGATGAAGAAAAGACAGTGATCTTAAGTGTAAATACCAGGGCAGCAGGCACAGCAGCTGCTACAAGGGTCCGACAACTAAGAGGGTCCATTTCCACTCAGAAATAAGGTACAATGAGTGATGAGTATGGACAAAGGAAAATTAAATGAAATCCCAATTGCAAATCTCAAAATTTTACCCCCTGCTATACACATTGGGGGGGGATTTATCAAGGGTTTGTGGTGTTTGCAATTTGTACAAAGCCCTGCTTGTCCTCAGTGTACAGAGCCCTGCTTGTCCTCAGTGTACAGAGCCCTGCTTGTCCTCAGTGTACAGAGCTCTGCTTGTCCTCAGTGTACAGAGCCCTGCTTGTCCTCAGTGTACAGAGCCCTGCTTGTCCTCAGTGTACAGAGCCCTGCTTGTCCTCAGTGTACAGAGCCCTGCTTGTCCTCAGTGTACAGAGCCCTGCTTGTCCTCAGTGTACAGAGCCCTGCTTGTCCTCAGTGTACAAAGCTCTGCTTGTCCTCAGTGTACAGAGCCCTGCTTGTCCTCAGTGTACAAAGCCCTGCTTGTCCTCAGTGCACAGAGCCCCGCTTGTCCTCAGTGCACAGAGCCCCGCTTGTCCTCAGTGTACAGAGCCCTGCTTGTCCTCAGCGTACAGAGCCCCGCTTGTCCTCAGTGTACAGAGCCCTGCTTGTCCTCAGTGTACAGAGCCCTGCTTATCCTCAGTGTACAGAGCCCACTTTGTCCTCAGTGTACAGAGTCCTGCTTGTCCTCAGCGTACAGAGCCCCGCTTGTCCTCAGTGTACAGAGCCCTGCTTGTCCTCAGTGTACAGAGCCCTGCCTGTCCTCAGCGTACAGAGCCCCGCTTGTCCTCAGTGTACAGAGCCCTGCTTGTCCTCAGTGTACAGAGCCCTGCTTGTCCTCAGTGTACAGAGCCCTGCTTGTCCTCAGTGTACAGAGCCCTGCTTGTCCTCAGTGTACAGAGCTCTGCTTGTCCTCAGTGTACAGAGCCCTGCTTGTCCTCAGTGTACAGAGCCCTGCTTGTCCTCAGTGTACAGAGCCCTGCTTGTCCTCAGTGTACAGAGCCCTGCTTGTCCTCAGTGTACAGAGCCCTGCTTGTCCTCAGTGTACAGAGCCCTGCTTGTCCTCAGTGTACAAAGCTCTGCTTGTCCTCAGTGTACAGAGCCCTGCTTGTCCTCAGTGTACAAAGCCCTGCTTGTCCTCAGTGCACAGAGCCCCGCTTGTCCTCAGTGCACAGAGCCCCGCTTGTCCTCAGTGTACAGAGCCCTGCTTGTCCTCAGCGTACAGAGCCCCGCTTGTCCTCAGTGTACAGAGCCCTGCTTGTCCTCAGTGTACAGAGCCCTGCTTATCCTCAGTGTACAGAGCCCACTTTGTCCTCAGTGTACAGAGCCCTGCTTGTCCTCAGCGTACAGAGCCCCGCTTGTCCTCAGTGTACAGAGCCCTGCTTGTCCTCAGTGTACAGAGCCCTGCCTGTCCTCAGCGTACAGAGCCCCGCTTGTCCTCAGTGTACAGAGCCCTGCTTGTCCTCAGTGTACAGAGCCCTGCTTGTCCTCAGTGTACAGAGCCCACTTTGTCCTCAGTGTACAGAGCCCTGCTTGTCCTCAGCGTACAGAGCCCCGCTTGTCCTCAGTGTACAGAGCCCTGCTTGTCCTCAGTGTACAGAGCCCTGCTTGTCCTCAGTGTACAGAGCCCACTTTGTCCTCAGTGTACAGGGCCCTGCTTGTCCTCACTGTACAGAGCCCTGCTTGTCCTCACTGTACAGAGCCCCGCTTGCCTCTGTGTACAGAGCCCCGCTTGTCCTCGGTGTACAGGGCCCCGCTTGTCCTCGGTGTACAGGGCCCCGCTTGTCCTCGGTGTACAGGGCCCCGCTTGTACTCAGTGTACAAAGCCCCGCTTGTCCTCAGTGTACAGAGCCCCGCTTGTCTTCAGTGTACAGAGCCCCGCTTGTCCTCAGTGTACAGAGCCCCGCTTGTCCTCAGTGTACAGAGCCCCGCTTGTCCTCAGTGTACAGAGCCCCGCTTGTTCTCAGTGTATAGAGCCCCGCTTGTCCTCAGTGTACAGAGCCCTGCTTGTCCTCAGTGTACAGAGCCCTGCTTGTCCTCAGTGTACAGAGCCCCGCTTGTCCTCGGTGTACAGGGCCCCGCTTGTCCTCAGTGTACAGAGCCCCGCTTGTCCTCAGTGCACACAGCCCCGCTTGTCCTCAGTGCACAGAGCATTGCTTGTCCTCAGTGTACAGAGCATTGCTTGTCCTCAGTGTACAGAGCATTGCTTGTCCTCAGTGTACAGAGCATTGCTTGTCCTCAGTGTACATGGCCCTGCTTGTCCTCAGTGTACAGAGCCCAGCTTGTCCTCAGTGTACAGAGCCCTGCTTGTCCTCAGTGTACAGAGCCCCGCTTTTCCTCAGTGTACAGAGCCCTGCTCGTCCCGCCCACACTTCCTATATTTTGTGTCTGGCTAGAGACATACAGGCAATAGCTGTAGGCACAGGACAGGATTTTTTCTCCCCAATTTTTTTTTTAACAATGTATATTACAAATATACATATAATGTTATTATCTACATTATATTAGAAGATTTTGCGAATGACAGGTGCACTTTAATTCACCAAAAATAAATACCAATTTTATATGAAAACTCCCCCAAGCCACAGTCGTTCCCGCTCCCTGTTCCCACGCTGATGCATTGGTTCACCTGCGCCACATCTAGCGCAGGTAAGAGAATCGCTCGGAGCCCGGTGCTGCGACTCTCAGCCGGCACATACTTCCTAATTGCTCTCCGAGTTCTTCTCTCCCTACAGATTCTCGGACAGTCGCGTTATGCGCTCACCGTATGGGAGATACATCGAGGCCACTACAGGGAAATGTTCAAAACAATGTCTATCCTTTGAGAGGAGATGAGATTGCTGAAGCCTCATGGGGTCTTTCTGTTGCACATGCTGACGAGCGCGGACCCCTGATGGGCTCACAAAACTATCTCCAGGGACCACGCTGGGTAGACATGACATGAATTCTGCCGAGAAGCAGATTATTACCGTTCTGTTGTGTTTGTGCTACTGTTTCCAGTTTTACAGCTTTGGGACTTTTCACCTACAGGTACTCAGCTGTAATTTCTGTCTGAGCGACTCAACTTCTCTGACAGTAAATTACAGCGCAATGTTCCCGTCTCTCGTGTTCGCCAAATAGGCAGCATAACCCATGTTTACCTGCTGTGCCAGCTGTCTGGGTAATGGCTTCCCTTACTGCAGACACATCCATAGGACGCAGTGTGTTACAGCTTAGTGCATTATTCCTTATTACAGAGTAAAGTGCGGCTCGGTGGTTAGCGCCGCTCCCTGACTGCACACGGGTCACGGCTTACAGTCGGGTTCATGTGACTTCTACTTTACACCTACGTTATTCTTACAGGATATTTCCTGTGTTTGCCTGGAATTTTTAAGGCAGTTTCCACTCACCTGCCGGTTACGCATAGCGGAAATTTCCTACTTTCTCCATTTTCATACCAAATTGTGGTGCAAATATGATGCAAATTTTAGTGTGGAATGCGCAAATTAAGAAGATATCAACGGGAGGGATTTGTCATCGCTCTTCAACATCATTTGTGCCATTTCTTTGATGACCATCTTCTCTACCACAAATTAAAAATTCTGCGCCATTTTTTTTGGGTGCAGTTGTATTCACCAGTTTTTGCTTCCTGATAGATATTGGGGAGCGTCGCTTATCTGGGGTAATGTTTTCTGAGATATGTTTATTATTTGCAATTGTTTTTTTAAAAGAGTTTTTGTACAAATTTCACTCTTTCATGCTGAGAGTTGCACTTTTGCAACAGCTGGAAGCACACTAGTTGGTAAATACCGCTGTATACAGTGACAAAGCCTGGACTCCCATCACTATACCGACAGGAGTCCCTGCTTCTAACAGGGCTGAGCTGTGCCCCTGGCTATGCAGTGCTGTATACTCTACCGCCAGCAGAGATATGTAGGAATGCCATGCCACTTGGTATTTTTGTGGCAAAAACGCGGTGGTGAAAACTTACCTCCTAGAGTGGCTCCCATTATCCAAGCCTATAAAAGATGGCTCAGTGATCCAGTGATCGCTTATGCAGCCCTTTACTTCTATCATTTTTCGGCCTCACATTACACAGGGTGATATGTAGCAGTCAGCTCAGGATTTTAAACCATGCAATGTATAGGACGTCAATGTAAATGTACATCCTGGTGTGTTAAAGGGGTATTCCAGGAAAAAACTTTTTTTAATTAAAATTTTTTTTTTAAATCAACTGGCTCCAGAAAGTTAAACAGATTTGTAAATTACTTCTATTAAATTTTTTTTAATCCTTCCAATAATTATCTGCTGCTGAAGTTGAGTTGTTCTTTTCTGTCTGGCAACAGTGCTCTCTGCTGACATCTCTGCTTGTCTCGGGAACTGCACAGAGTAGAAGAGGTTTACTATGGGGATTTTTTTTGCAAGAAAGGTGGCGACCCTACCTGTACTAGGTATCATACAATGTACAAGTCTCTCACACAGGAAAGACCAGCACACAATAACTATATGAAGGGAACATGTTGGGAGTTGTAGTTTGGCAGCCGCTGGAGCCCCAGGTTTCAGTAACCCCGCCTAACCCTACAGCACCTTTCGGCATCTACCTCTAACCTTCATCTTCATCATCACCTCATACATTTTACATCTCCTGCCCTTTATTTATCGCTAATCACTCTCAGCTTATTAATTTATTACGTTCTCCAGAGAGAGAGATTCAATTATATTTTACAGATACTTATTGATGGATTAGCATATGTCTAATGTCACAGAAGCTACAAAATGTCAGCGCAAAATGACACGTACGCATTATACTCCCTCCAGCCTCCTGGTCTTCTGGTGATGTCGCTGGCAGCCATTTTGTGGCCTCTGTGTTATGATTTATGCATTGGCCTCATGGTTACCCCATGTTGTTGTCCCAAACCAAGACATAAAGGTATAGATTATGTATGTGCTGTGACATCACTGTGTATATTATGTATGTGCTGTGACATCACTGAGTATGTTATGTATGTGCTGTGACATGACTAGGGTATCATCTACATACGCTGAGCCCAACTACCCCGTTCCCACCACCAGACACCCCACTGACAGAGGAATTTTGGGTAGAATGGTCACAGCGGCCATGTTATTAAATAACATAACCAAAATATCAAATAACATTTATAAATAATCAGGTAAACGTTACCTGTCCAATCCTTAACAAATACAAAATAGTGCTCAACCATATTTTTAAGCACGACTCTACCACCTAGCTGGAGGGGAACTTGGAGGCAAACCGATTTCTTCATCGGTCTGCTACTTTGCCCTGGGTAGTCCCTTCACCTGACCCCAGGGCACCACGCCTTTTGGGCCTCTTCCGCAGGGGTTCACCACGCGAGGCTGGGTACCGCCAACAGCCTCACCATCCCATTCACCGCCAAACCCTCTCCAAGTGTCTCTAAGTCCCGCTCTAGCTCCTGTCACTAACGACCACTTGTGACCCCTTACAAGCGGCCGTCCACCCACAACTGAACTGCTTGCTCCACCACATCCCCAATTTCCCAGGTCCACATGTCCGTCCCTATGGGATTTAAGTGCACCCCATCAGAACCCAAAACAAGGAGGAGGCCACCTCCAGTTCTCAATGTTGCACAACCAAACCCCCATTCCTAGTGTCATGTCCCAGTACAGGTACACGGTCCTGTACCACCTGTAGGCCCTGTTAGGTTGAGTCCCTCAGTGACCTGAGGGCTCCCCTGCAGGGTCTCCCTTTGTTCTCCTGTTGGTTTAATAAATGTGGTGTATGTTCCTTTAATGCATAGACAGGTTCCTTTAGTCTAGATAATAAAGGACCTGTGGGAGGTCTCGAGGACCTGTGAGTAAGTTGGTCACATGTTATATTATGTCACATGATCTGTTGTCACCAGCTTTAACCTATGCCCCACAGCATGACCAATGGGCTTTAGTCTGAGAACAAGTCTTTGCTGAGGCAGCAAGCACCAGAGGCCTTAGAGTCAAGTGTTCAGCATCTGGAGTACCCCAGAAGATAAGGTCTATCCAGTAAGTCTACAAGTCTATGTCTGCTGTCACTATATCTAGTCAAGTCCTGCACATAGTCAAGTCTATTTACAAGTCAAGTTAATTACAGGTATTGGTCCAGCAAGCTGGAAGGTCCTCTGGGTCCTGGTCAGATCTCTGGGAATTCTGTCCTTAGCTGTGAAGATAATTATACCTGTCTTCTCCTCAGTAAAGCCTCCGTTAAACCATAACTGGTTGTGGACTCTTTATTCAGCCCTAGCCCGTGGGATAGCGGAGAATCCAGAACCCGAAAACCACACTGGCATCATGAACACATAGGGGTTAATACCATCCGACCCCCGAGGTAAATAACATCAGATCCCACCACTCACACCGCAACACCCATGGTCCCGCCATTCACCCGGTGGGTCACCACAATCTTGGTGTCTTGAACAGGATACGGGTGTGTGCCTTAACCACTCAGCTACCACAGGCCACCCATCAACAGTATACGGTTGTGTGCCATATACAAGTTGCAACAAGTCCTACACCCAAAGTCTGAACTGTGTCTAATTGAAAGTTTCATGTCTTTGCAAAAAAGTATGTGCCAGCAAAGTGTACGGGACTGTGTCATTGAAATCAGTTTAAGTGCTGGTCCTGAAGAAATAGTGGGGGAGGTGAAGTTTACAGTATTGTTGGTGGCAAAGTTTACCAAAGTTGGATTTACAGTGTGCAAAATAAGAACAGAAATGATGTTGCCAAAATGTCTGTTGTACCTGAAAGAGTTAAAGATCCGCATCCTACCCCCAGGTGTGGAAACAATGCCGTGGTGTCCAGCACCAAGTGGAACTTGAAAGGTCCGCCCCCTGTTGCCAGGGGGGGTGGATGAAGAGGATGCACCGCTGTGCCGCTTCCGGTCCCAGGCCCCGCTGATGACGTCCTTCCGGCTGGTGGCCATCTTGTCAGAGACCAATAGAAAAGGCAAGGCGGAGTTTGACCTCTTCAGTCCATAGGAAGTACTGGCGAAGAGCAGCAAGATTGCAGAGGCCCAATGATCCACGTGCACAGAGAGTCCCAAGATGGAGCCGGAGGATTGCCGTGGCGGCGGCGAAGATGTTCCATCAGCTATCAGAACATCTGCATGAATTGTCCCTCGGGACCGATGACGCCTGCATGAAGGTGCCGCTACCCGAGGACGACGGCAAGTGGCCCGCAGCACCAGCGGAGGAGACACCGGAGGCTTCCAGAAGACCTTCGCCCGTGAGACTGTCGCCTCATCACCGCAGCTGGGGTCTGATCCCGATGGAGTCTGATGTGAGTACCCCGGTGGAAGCCGATTTTTCTATTCCCTCCTCCTCCCACCCTGAGCCAGTACCCCAGGCCCTGCATCCTACCATATGTCCTCAGTCATTACAGCCATCAGTACGTTCACCGTCACCACCGCTCCCTAGATGGTTGTTCGGCGATGAACTGGATCTCATCCGTTATATATGTGGGAGCACACACTTCCCTTGCCCGGGAAGTCTCTACCCCGATCCCTCCAGCTATATCCGAAAAGGCCAGAAGAGAGGCCGAAGTAGCTGCCATCATAGAGGGAATGGGGACCGAAAAGTTACAGAGATACGGGTCAAAGCCTCTGCCGTTTTAGGAGAGCCTGCAGCAACAAGATACCAAACAGCTGGAGGCCCTATACATCCACCGAATAGAGCAGCCCCAGGAGGATGAACTACCTCTGGAGCGCCGGCGTGCTACAGTCGTTAAATTTGATCACGTCAGGGGATTCGGTACTATAATGGACTGTCACCATGGAGGTGTTCTCCTAGTCAATAGGAGAGCCGTACAAAGAGATTATCTCCCCCCAGAACAACACTCTCTAAAGAGCAGGGAGATCGTTGAATACACTCCAATAAAAAGCTTGCGAGGGGAATGTGGCTGTGGTCAAAGACCAAAGTATCCCACTCAAATTCCGTTTGCCTATTTCCCCTCCGATCCCTTTGGACTCCTTCCCCAAAGTCTCAAAGGAGCAGTCGTCCAGGAGGAGTACCCTGATCCACCTGCAATGGATCCCAAGCATCAAAGTTATTCAAGACGTCATTCCAGTACAGATGTGCCCAGGCCTACTCCTAGGAGCGAGGAGGTTTGGCCTGATCACCGGGCACCAACTAATGTACCCAGGCCTACTCCAGATGTCAGGGAGGTTTGACCTAATCAACAGGTACCCACAAAAGTGCCTAGGCCTACTCCAGTTGTCACGGAGGTTTGGCCTGAAGAGCGGGCACCAACAAGTAATCTCTCTGTGGCGCCAGCCGCTGCATTCCAGGTGGTGGTTACAGTTAATCCCACCATCATTAATTCCAGTCTGTCCCATGTGTCTTGGGACACCCATATTGACCCCATGCAAGGGGCCCAGTCTCGCAACCCTAGGTACATCTCACAGCCTAGGGCCCTACCTGGTAGGTGAGAATGGGAAAGAAAATTGCCTGAAAGAAAGCTCTCTAAGTAACTCGTGTAAAGGAAATGTAATCAAAACTTGTTTGCAAGACTGTCTGTTGTGCAGTAGCACTTTTATTGTTTCAGGTTCTGCAACGTTCAAGATATGTTCCTGACAAGACTTCGTAAAGAAAAGTTCTTCCACTAGGCACTAGCCGAGAGACTCCTTGTGGTAGGAGATTCTATTAAGCTGCATACCAGTCTTCTCAGGATGGGGACCCGGAGTTGGCTGAACAATGAACTCCTTATGTACTGTACATGAACTACTGAGCAGTACATAAACTCTAAAGTAATATATTTTGGTTCAGTAAAAATGGTTATGGAGGTACACTGAGGTTTTGTGGTTCAAATGTGACGGTCCTATGTTGTGTTATTAAATGTCAAATAAAATGTATAAAGTTATTGTACACTAACAGTCATTCATGATGTCTGGTTATTTCCTCATAGGGGTCTGTCCTGATACAGTCGGGAGAAGCACATATCACCCCTTTACCGGCATCCAGTACTAATTGTAGTATGTATAGTACACTACAGTACACATAGTTGTGTACACAGTTAATGTACACATAGTACAGTATACACAAGTGAAGTATACCTCAGTCACAAAGTAGTACTGTATCTGTTACGCCGAGTGCTCCGGGTCCCTGCTCCTCCCCGGAGTGCTCGCGGTGTTCCTCTCTCTGCAGCGCCCCGGTCAGACTCGCTGACCGGGAGCGCTGCACTGACACTGCTGGCAGGGATGCGATTCGCATAGCGGGACGCGCCCGCTCGCGAATCGCATCCCAAGTCTCTCACCTGTCCCGGTCCCCGGCTGTCTCGTCCTGGCGTGCGGCTCCGCTCCTTAGAGCGCCCGCATGCCAGCTCTCTAAGATTTAAAAGGCCAGTGCACCAATGATTGGTGCCTGGCCCAATCAGTCTAATTAGCCTCCACCTGCTCCCGGTCTATTTAACCTCACTTCCCCTTCACTTCCTTGCCGGATCTTGTTGCCTTGTGCCAGAGAAAGCATTTATAGTGTTTGCCTTACCAGTGTTCCTGACCTCTTGCTATTGCTATTGACTACGAACCTTGCCGCCTGCCCCGACCTTCTGCTACGTCTGACCTTGCCTAGTCCTTCTGTCCCACGCCTTCTCAGCAGTCAGCGAGGTTGAGCCGTTGCCGGTGGATACGACCTGGTTGCTACCGCCGCAGCAAGACCATCCCGCTTTGCGGCGGGCTCTGGTGAATACCAGTAGCAACCTAGAACCGGTCCACCGACACGGTCCATGCCATCCCTCGCTGACACAGAGGATCCACATCCAGCCTGCCGAATTGTAACAGTATCACTCACATTTCCCAGACTACTCAAGGTAACATGTCAAGTGTACGTAATGTCATATGTCATCCTGTTCGTGCACAGGATACTTTCCTGGCCAGTAAGTATTCCTGAAACTAACCTAAAGCACGTATTCAGTAAAAGGTAACATGAATGGCAAAGTGTTATCTGTATTCTTTGTCTAGGATAAGTATGCCTAGAATAATAAACCAAAAATAGTGTTCTGGGGAGATGTGTTTTATGCCAAGGGACCCCAATAGCCAAGGCATTGGGCAGAGAGCCTCCGGCAACCCAATCCACAATTATAAGTCTAAAGTCATAAGTCTAGTCATGTGTACAATGTCTAGTTAATAATGTCTAGTATATAGTCTAGTCGTGTACAGTATACAGTATCACATGCATAGTGTATTATATGCATAGTCAAAAATGTCATGTTATGTTGAGTAAACATTTATGCAAGTCAGTAAATGCATAGTCAAGTGTCAGTTGTGTATAGTTAGCTATAATATGCATAGTCCAGCTATAACATGCATAGTCCAGTTATAAAATGTAAGTCCAGTTGTTATGTGCATAGTAAAGTAAAGTAAATGTATATGTACAAGTTATAAATAACCACAAATCCTCTTTAACTCAAAACAGAGCATGTATGGACTATTATACAAAGACTCTAATGTTCGTTATTTCATCAGCCTGAAATGGACCTTTGTGCATAAAATGCCTCAGGACTGCATCTGGTCCCACGGCCACTTCGTTCCTCAAGTCTGACAGAACCTTACGTTGAGGACGACTTATGTTAAGCGAGGGGTTTGTGATATCCCAGTACAGATACATGGTCCTGTACCACCTGTAGGCCCTGTCAGGTTGAGTCCCTCAGTGACCTGGGGGCTCCCCTGCAGGGTCTCCCTTTGTTCTCCTGTTGGTTTAATAAATGTGGTGTATGTTCCTTTAATGAATAGACAGGATCCCTATGTCTAGATAGTATACAGGACCTGTGAGTAAGTTGGTCACATGTTATATTATGTCACATGATCTGTTGTCACATGTACTCCCCAGCTTTAACCTATGATCCACAGCTTGACCAATGGGCTTTAGTCCAGCCCCCCCCCCCCCCACTATATAAAGGGGTCGCCATTTGCAATTCTCTCTCTCTTAGCTTTACCACAAGTCTTTGCTGAGGCAACAATCACCAGAGGCTAAAGTCTATCCAGTAAGTCTACAAGTCTGTCTGCTGTAACTACATCTAGTCAAGTCCTGCACATAGTCAAGTCTAATTACAAGTCAAGTTAATTACGAGTATTGGTCCAGCAAGCTGCGAGGTCCTCTGGGTACTGGCCACCTCTCTGGGAAATCTGGCCTTAGCTGTGAAGATAATTCCACCTGTCTTCTACTCAGTAAAGCCTCCATTAAACCACATCTGGTTGTGGACTCTTCATTCACTACTAGCCCATGGGATAGCGGAGAATCCGGGTGTGTGGTGTTCCATAACCCAAAAACCACACTGGCATCCCGAACACATATTGGTTAATACCATCCGACCCCGGGTTTAATAACATCAGATCCCACCACACACACCGCAACACCCGTGGTCCCGCCATTCACCCGGTGGGTCATCACACTAGCAACAAAACGGCCCACCACCCGATTCACCCTTGCCCTAGCCCTGTTCAAACTTGACACAGACCGAGCATTCCGTCATTTCAATCAAGCCACAATGTCGGACCAAATCACCAGAATTCCCGGAAAGGACAACCAAAACCGGAGCAGGTCAAGCTTAATATCTCTCATCAAAGACTGCGCATTGCGACCCCCAAGGTCATTTCCACTGGCATGAATAACTAACGCATCAGGGGCTCGATCCAAAGCAACATAGGACTGAAGAAACGGAAGGAGTCTGGCCCACAATAACCCCCTGTACCCAACCACCACACCTGAGCCACTTCACAGAAGAAACCCAACTGCCTGCCATCCGGACGCACATCGGCCCGCGAAGCACCCCTCCTAACATACGAATGTCATAGGATCCACAGGAGACATGGAGCTGCACCTGCAAAACAGAACACAAACAAAATTCACAGCCAAAGAACAAGAAAACACCCGAATCTATGAACAATCACAATAAGTGAAGACACACATAAAGCCTGAACATAAAATCGGATTACCAGCGCCCAATGCGGAGTATCACATCAGACGCCAACCCCCACCGAGAAGCCTCCATGGCCACTCCAATAATAAAGGAATGCGATCTAAACTTCCCCGGGGCCCGCCCCAAAATTGCCTGGCCCCTCCGGAAAACCCGGTCAAACTGAAACCAGGACAAAAACTCCCCCTGCGCATGCACCAGCAATGGCCCGCCCACCGCAGGGCAGAGCACCTTATAAGCCCAAAAACAGCTTATGGAGCATACACTGGAAGCCCCCAAGGAGACAACCAAACTACAAAACCATGCCCCAACTGGTCTGTCTTGGAATGGCGAACCACACACGCCAAACCAAAACTCTCCTCATACACATCAGAAACTAACAGGCCACAAGCCGAAACCTTACTAGGCGACACCAGTTCAGACACCCAGAGTGCCCCAAAAAATGTCAAAGCAGAAGCAAGACGGAACAAAGCCTCCTTAAAACTAGAAACACACAATCTAACCAAAACACTGCATAACTCCTTCAGTAAAGAAAAAGAAACAGGCATCCGCGAGTCCCGCATCACTGAACCCCCTGGCCGCCCGCCTTACAAGGAAAGACTTAGTGTCATCAGGCAGCCCCCGAAGCTGAGACCAAAAGGCCAATGCCACCAAACTTCGGCTAAGGCCAGACACCGACACCCCATCTCCACACAACCGTCCCAGAAAAAACAGAACTGCAGCCTCCAAATCCCCTTGAGACCGTAAGGCCCCCAAACTTTCCAACAGATCCTTCCACTCCTTCCAGCACCTACTATAGCCGTACTTACACTGACCGACCGCCGGACAAGAGCAAAGGCTGCCGTCAAACCACTCTCCACAGCTCCTCTGGGGCAGGGGATCCCGCTTCCGGTGGCACTTCTCGAAACCTGTGCCACTGGAAGCGAGAAAGGGAGTCAGCAGTCTCATTCTGCACCCCTGGCACATGCAATGCTACAAACTGAGCATTAAGGCGCAACCCCCACAACACTAAGTGCCACAATAAGCACACTATCGCCGTCTGTGCGTTGATAGCCTGCACTACTCAGATTGTCACAGCGGAAGCACACCTTCTTGTCCTGGAGCCACTCCCCACAAATTTCCACCACCACCAAGATAGAAAAGAGTTCCAAAAGTGCCAGGTTCCAGACGAAACCCGATGCCTTCCAAGACTCTGGCCAAGAACCCGCACACCACTGGCCCTGCAAATAAGCTCCAAAACCCTGGATACCAGATGCATCCGTGAACAGCTCCTGGTCCCAGTTCGACACCTGCCCCCCCATGATGACCGATTTCCCATTATACGCGTCCAAGAACTCCAACCAAACCGCCATATCGGCCCAAAGGTCAGCCATCAACGAGACATAATGCTGTGGCCAGCGCACCCCCGATGTCGCCGCCGCCAGTCTGCGACAAAACACCCACACCATCGGCATGCTGACCTAACAGCGACTGCAGCGACTGCAGATCACGAAGCTGTATCTTATGCGCCCTAGCCACAGCTGACATCGCCGCCCGCAGCTCGAGCAACTTATCCTCGGGAAGCCGACATTCCATGGCCTCTGTATCAATCACGATGCCCAAGAACTTCAGCTAGGTGGCAGGCCCCTCAGTCTTGACAGGCGCCTGCGGTACTCCAAAGCAGACTGCCACTCTCTCCATAGTCTGCAGCAAAACAGGACACACCGCCAACCCCCTAGGACCAATGAACAGGAAGTCATCCAGGTAATGCAGCACGGAGTCCACCTGAGACTCCGACTGCACAACCCACTCCAAAAAAGGTGCTGAAACACTCAAACAGTGCACAAGAAATGGAGCACCCCATGGGCAAACAACGGTCAACAAAAAACTCACCTGCCCAACAACACCCCAACAAAACAAAATTATTGGGGTGCACCGGCAGGAGGCAGAAATCCACCTTGATGTTGGTTTTTACCAAAAGGGCCACAGGTCCATACTTGCACACCCGGACCAATGAGGTATAGGACACGGCACACAGGGCCAGGTCAATCCCATCATTCACCCCCCACCGGATGGGAGAAGTGGTGAATGCGCCGGAACTTGTTCGGCTCCTTCTTAGAACAAGGCCCAGCGGTGACAGGCGAAAGTCTGGCAACGGAAGAGCCTAAAATGGGCCCGCCATACGTCCCAGCCCCACCTTCTTAAACAACTTCTCCTGCACAACATCAGGATACCGCAACGCTGAACTCAAATTCTGTACCTCACCCTGATGAACATTGAACATTCAAAATCCTCCCGCAACAACACCGCATCTCGCCTGTTTGGATACTGGTCGAGCAATGGCACCATCTTTGCCACTTTCACTGGCGTTTCCCCCCTTGTGCTCAACCTCTGATCCACACCCCTTTCCTCTCTTAAAACAGTGGGACAAACTGTGGGCGCCTCCACAACCGGAGCACTCATGCTTTAACCGGCACCTGTCCCCAAACCGTCACTGGCCTTCATTAAATTGTCAACAGCATCCTTTGCTTTCCCTTGCCGGACGACCGGCTCCAGATTCGGACGGACCAGCTCCGTCCCGAAAAGACTGCCTACTTCCCTGCTGCGCGGCCATCAACCTCATCCAAAGACTGATGTATTTGTGGTCCCAGCACAACAAAGGCTGAACAGCCTAAACTGTTTATCATACCGCAACCCCGCGGAACCCCCAAAGACTCTGTAAGCCTCGCCTGTGGAATCCAAGTAGCAGAAAAGGCCAGAGCTATTTTCCAGCGCCTTTTCACCAATGCCGCTGGCCAAATTGGCAAAGGCTTGCAGCCAATTGGCAAACGTGCAGTGTATCAGCTGATACCTCCGGTGCTCCTCCTCCTCTTTCTTGGACTCGTCCGGCTTCACCCTATCCAGGTTGAATTTTAGTGTTGAGCGGCATAGGCCATATTCGAATTCGCGAATATTCGCGAATATATGGACGAATATTCGTCATATATTCGCGAATTTTCGCATATTCGTAATATTCTCGTTTTATTTTCGCATATACAAAAATGCGCGTATGCGAAAATAACATATGCGAAAATTAGCATATACAAAAATTAGCATAAGCAAAAATTTGCATATACGAAAATTAGCATACGCTAATTTTCGCATATGCGTAAATTCACACGCCAGTCTCACACAGTAGTATTAGAGCCTTCTTTACACCACATAAGCTGGAAGCAGAGAGGGATGATCACTGTGATGTGTACTGTGGGGAAAAAAAAAAAAACAAAAAAACGATATTCGCGAATAAAATTTGTATTGCGAATATTCGCGAGCAACACTATTGAATTTCTCAAGCGGCAACAAGGAAAAAAATCTCTACATGCTTATTCCTCCAGATCTTTTACCAGACCTCTGCCTTCAGATGAGCTCCGAGTGGGCCCTCGAAGCACACATACACCTCCCCCATGCCGAATCAGCCAAACGCACATCTTCCCCAGACTTAGCCACTACTGCAGGCACCAGAAGAGCCCCACCTCCACTGCCTGCCGCAACCCCCGCCACCCCCACACTAGCAGCCGGCGAACTATGTGCCACACCTGTCTTCCACACCGTCGCAAGAGACCCCACACCTCCCTCTGCCTTATCCTGCAACAAACTTCTAACATCCCACAACAAAACTTGCAAACCCTACCACAAACCCCCCCACCCACCCGCTCCAGAAGAAGATGTTGACTCACCAAGCCTTTCCGGCCCCTGAGGACCAGCGGCTGTAGATCCAGGAGATCTGCGATGGTCCCGACCAGCAGATGTACTCCCAGAAGAGGAATCTTGCCACGTAGACCTGCCGCCCCCGACCATGGCAGGCGGCGCCACCACACCACTGACTACGGACTGAAGGTGCCGACCACTGCATGAGGTTCCAGTGGATCCAGCAGACACCCCCCCCCCTCCACGTTGAAAGGTTCTCTATAATCTACTCAGTACCCCTGGTACTGGTTCTCTGTCTTTTCTGTACCCCTGGTACTAGGTCCAATTTGGCTTAAGGCTTGTACTGGCCAGGAGAGCGTCTTGTCAGGTGTGGAAAAAATACATGCACACAAGATGCCGTCTAAGTACGCTCTGTTTTACTATTTGCCAACGTTCATATATATATATACCATGTTGCTTAATAGTTACAAGTCAGCAGTACACAAGAACAGGATGTACGTGCACAACAGTTAGGAATCAGCAGTTGAGAAAACGAGAAGTACGGTACGAGCCTTGTGGTTACAAACGGCAGAATTAAGGTACATCATACAAGATTACAGAATTATGATGTATATCATACAAGATTACAGAATTATGATACACATCATACAAGATTACAGATCTGTATTATTCTATCAAGACTCTTGTACCCTTCAATCCCCTCTTAAAACCAGTTGTCACTTTAGACAACTTGGTTTTTCTTGTATTCTATTTTCTTTTGAAAAGTCTTTATGTAGGCAGTATATGTAGGCAGTATATGTAGGCAGTATAGCCTTCTGCTGAGTGTCGGTGAAGTAGAGGGACTTGGGTGTCTGATGAGGTGGAGAGGAGGATTTTAGTATCTGCAGCAGGTCTTGGCTTGCAGCGTTTCATACATAAGAAAATAAGTTTTATTGATACATATACTATAAGGGCAATGACAGTAATGTGTATTATGAGCTGCAGAACGCCCCCTATCCATCCTCCTACGCCCTTGAGCCAGGTAGCGGGATTCAATATTGAAAAGGTATCCCCCCACCACTTATCCCTGTTGATTTCATTGTCTTTGGCATATTTGTCCCTCAATTTTTATGTTCTCAAGCTGGTGGTGCATCTGAATTGTTCCTGAATTGTCTATGTAATGGCAACAAGTAGGACCTATGATTTGACACATCCCTCCTTGAGCTGCTGTGAGATAGTCCAAGACTATTGCGTGTTGGTTAGTCACTATCATCAGTTGATTTTGCACGGACACAGAGGTATTAGTAATTTCTAAAATGTCATATATTTGGTCGTCGAGGTAGTTAGTGGCTTCGACTAACTTATCCCATATTTGCATCACCATTGGATATATAAAAATGGTGCTAAAAATCTTGTTTATTTCCATTTGTACAACATGTGGCCTACCGTTTTCCCTTTCTTTGTTATCTGCTGCTCTTCGGTATAACATATGTTTAGGAGCTGCTCTCATGTCAATGTCGTCGTTGGATATGACAAAGGTGGAGGGGGTAAGTCTAGCTAGGGTGCATGTGCCTTTGACCCCTACCGGCAACCACTTGTAGGCTTCCCTACCACATACCCAATAGATGTCTCGTGGGAGCTCCCAGAAAGAGGAATGTTGATTGATAAGTTTATTAACTATGTCAATGAGTCTAGAGGCATTTGTTAAGTAACACCAGGAAGGTATTTGCCCTAATCTACCGCAGTAGCCCACATCTGGGTTATTACATATTGGATCAGTAATTTGGTATTCTGACGTGTCATTGCATAGTTGGTGTCCTGTTATATTATAGCAGTCTACGTCTTGAGTAGCCTGAGTAATGAGGGTGTTATTTGGCCACCTTGGGTCATGTAAGTACCTTTCTATCTGGCTGGGTTTAAGAAGATCAGCACTTGCGGATGTCCCGTCAAAACTAACTTTTATTCCTTCTGTGGGGATCACTCCTAGGTCTAATATATGTGTGACTACTCGAGTTACCCAGGAACCCCCTTTGAAGACCAACATTTGGTGTGGTCCTGGGCCTGGGCTGCTTAAGTTTCCCTGCCACCATGGCTGCCCCACCCATCCTACTATAGGAATACCCACTGAGGTGTTTCAGTTCTTTGCATATGGTGTCTCCTTGTCAGCAAGCATGTCAAAACAGTCTCCCTGAAATAATACATATGAGGGCACAGGGATAGCAAAGTAGGGCATGCTTTGGGCAGACACAGGGGCATGGGTGCATATCCAACAATCCTTCGCAGTGAGGTTTTGTGCTAACATTATATGGTGTTTCAGGAACTTATCGTTTGGGTGTCTCTCTAATTCATTCTGTAGAGTCACCGTGGGGTGTATCAAAGTCAATAAAGTCATTAATGCAAACATCAGGAGACTTAGTTTCTTCAACCATCTGCCAGAACAAGGCCAGGGCATCAGCGGGTACATCTTTCGGTAGGCTTTCAAGGTCAGGGCTGTCTGCCCCCGTTATTACCTCCTTTGGGTAATTTTGAACGAGTTTGATCCGAGAGGCGTGGATCCAAGAAGGGCTGTCTTCCGTGAGAACCGCCGTCCTCTTCACGGCAACAACTGTGGTTGGGGGTCCAAAGGTGAAGTCTCCGGGCTTCTTTCCTTTCGACAGAGTCTTAACCAGGACAGTGTCGCCTTCCTGGAACTGGTGTGTTGGTTCCTGTGGGAGAGAAGGAGAATTACAGACAACATTTTGTTCTACTTTATCAAGGGTTTGGATGAGGTCTGTGACATATTGTTCCCTTATCTGGTCGAGGTCCCCTTCTTCTGTTATAAGTGGTCGTTGGGCCCATGGAGTCGGGAAAGGCCTACCCATGAGAATCTCAAAAAGCTGAAAGTTTTAAAGTCTTATGGGGGGTCTTTCTAATTTCTGAGAGTATGATGGGAAGGACTTGTTTCCACTTCTCAAAGGTGCTCCCTGTGGCCTACTCCGTGGAAATGAGCAATAAAACTGTGGCACTGTGTTGGGGTATGCATGGTGTCCCCTCTTTGCAGATCAATCCTGTTACAGGATTTTTCTGCAATACCGGATAACACCAATCATATTCCTCTTGTTTGGGAACAGAGGACTGAAGAGAGAGAAGAAGTTGTGTGTCTACGAGTGAAGGAGGTGTAAGAACTGGTAACATCAGTGAGACAGGTTGTTGTGTAGCAGCCAGTTTGGCGGTGTGGTCTGCTAGAGCATTGCCCTTTGAAATGTGATCAGTCCCACGTGTGTGTGTCCTGCAGTGAATGATGACTGATTGTGATGGTAGGGTAAGTGCATGTAAATGGTGACAGGTTTCTTAGCAAAAAGTGTACAGGCTCTTGTGAGGGCGATGAGTTCTGTAGCTTGTGCGGACTTATAGGGGATGGACTGGGCCTTGAGGACAATGTCAGGTAATTGGACAATAGCATAACTGGCATGGTAAACATTGTCATTGGGGCGTGTACATGACCCATCTACAAAGACTTCTGGAGCATCAGGTATGGGCACTGAAGAGAGGTCGGGTCTGTGTGAGGCGTCAGTGTGGATGACTTGCAAGCAGTCATGTATGTCCGGCATCACATCATCATGAATTTTCAGGCCAACTAGTGTGCAGGGCCATATGTAGGGGAGGCATACACCATTTTCAAGTATGGATTACTGAGGAGAATTACCTCATATCCAGAGAGCCGTTGTGTTTACATGTGTTGTGTATGTAGGCCTTTAAGGAGAGAGATAACATCATGAGAAGTGTACAAGGCAGTGTCATGTCCTAAAGTGAGGATGGTAGCTTGTTCAACAATCATAGCACAGGCAGCAAGAGCTCGCAGACATGCCGGCATCCCCTGTACGGAGGCGGGCATCACCTTTGAGAAAAAAGCACAAGGACGCAGTTTGCCTCCGTGAAATTGTGTCAGCACACCCGCCATGGTTTTACAATTGTCTCGTGCATACATTTGGAAAGGCAAATTGTAATCTGGGAGACCTAGCCCTGGACTTGTCATTAAAAGCTTTGTACATTTATGAGGACCATTTGATTAGATCTGGTTTGCCCGATAGGGTAGCATCTCTATGAGCAGTCGGGAATCCACTGCCTGCAGTAGTTTATCATACCCAAGAAAGATTGCATTTCCTTCTGGGCGTGCGGGGTGACCAGGCCCGCTACAGACTGGACTCTAGACTTGCTCAACTCCCTTTTCCCTTTTGGCAGAACAAAACCCAGATATTCAACCTGTTCACAACACCATCCTCAAGGCAGGCCTCCTCAGAGAAACTACACATTAAAAAATCATCAACATTTTGGAGGAGAACAGAACCCTGGGGGGTGTGCCATGATTGTAAAAAGGCTTGGAGGACAATGCTGAACACAACTGGTGAATCAGCATACCCCTGGGGCATTGCACACCAGGTTAACTGTAGTCCCTCAAAGGAAAAAGCAAAAAGGAGTCTGGTCTCTTTGTCCACTGGGATCGAGAAGAAAGCATTCTTCAGATCGAGGACAGAAAAATGAGTTGCCTGTGCTGGGATTGATGACAACAGTTGAGTGACATCAGGAACTATAGGGGCAATAGGCACAATTAGTCTGTTGATGGCTCTCAAGTCTGGTACAAAACAGACAGTACCATCGGGTTTGAGGACCGGATTAATTGGAGTGCAGTAGTGAGAGACAGTATGTTCTAAAACTCAAGTGTGTAGGAAATGTTTGATCATAGGGCGGATACCTTTGATTTGTTTCCTATGACAAGGGGTGCTGTTTATGGTAGACCGGGAGAATGTCTGGTTTGAGTCTTGCCTTGTATGATGTACTGTCAATGTGTCCCACATCATGGTCTCCATGTGATCAGACAATGGGGTCTACCTCAGGTGGGACTTGGGTCGGGGACATAACAGGATAATGTCCAGCAGGATAGTACCCTGCAGGTGTGACTATGGGTGCGAGGTCAGACGTGACATGTAACCTGGACGGGGATGCAGTGATATGTAATTTGAGTTTACATGTGAGGTCTCTTCTCAGGAGGTTTACAGGGCATTCAGGTATGATGCGAAAGGAATAGAAGGTTAAATGGTCACCCTCGGGACATTGTATATACAGGTACTATGAACATACTCAATTTCAAACAGTAGACATATATATACGCATATATATATATATATATATATATATATATATATATATATATATACATACACACATATCCCCTGAAAAACAAAATTACACCAGATCCGAAGAAGAAGAAGCTGTCATGCTCCCTGTAAACCCCGCCTTACTCCTCCCAAACCTCTGTGTCACCAGTCGCCACCCCTTTGAGTCTGGCTTCTTGTCTTTCCCTAATTCTGGTTAGTCACCATGAAACGTCTCTTATCACATGTGTTACTGACAGTGTTACTTAACATCAAGAGACATACAAGAAACATAACATGTAACAATACCGACATTTACAAATACTTAACGTACAACACACAGGGCCCACATTCTCACCAAAGATATATAAATAAAAGTGTACACAGCTCTCTCAAAAATTTGAAAAATAATTATCTCCAATGCGCATTGTTTATAATCCAGTAAACCATTAGCTTGATTTTAAATGCCTAAAGTAATGTTTATCAATTAAATAGTGATCACTTTTTTATTTATTTTATCTTCTTGGCCAAATTTCTTCTCTTATTACTCCTGTAATATAATCAGACAATTAATCGCATTTCCTGATACATTTCATTTTTTTTTTGGCATCAACCCTGTGTTACTGTGAAGGCAAGAAATTAATGAAAAATCATCAAATAGTTCAATTTAATACCACGTGAATATATTTTTCTTTTAACACCATTTTCATTACAACACAACAGCTTTACAGGGAAAACATTCACTGGTCATTTTCTATACACTCCTGATTCTATACACCTCACACATATATAACATACTTTATATCATAAGAACCATCCTATAAACGCCATCATATGACCACATACACAGGGCTTTCCAAGCGATTTACCACATCACTCCATTCCATAGCATTGAACACTCATCTTCACTTCATTTATTCCAGCAGTGTCAGCTCTGCTCATCCTACATTCCTCACACTGCTTCACATGCTTTCTCCTTCACAAATCACCTGCTTCTCCACCAAATCGTTGAGTCTCTATTTCTGACAACAATCTCTAATCCTATCAAACAATTTACACAGCCCTGCATCATAACGCCAACATGCTGTGAACCTTTCCCAAAATTCGGTAACAGTTTCACCTAGTTTTTGTTTGCATGCCACAGCAATAGGCAGTGATGATTTTTGTTTGAAAACTTGGTTCCTCTTCTAATTCTCTCCATATACGCTCTCTACCCTTCTCGAGATTACAAATGTAGTTGTTAGAGTGGGGGTCAGGTGGTATTTATCATTGGGAATGGGCTGGAGTCCTTCATGAATTCTGACCAACCAACTATATCATCTACCCACGGATTCACTAAATCCCATCCTGTAGGGCTAACTCGGGCCACATAAGCCTTACATGTTTCACCGGGAAGGGGAGGAGGATAGGACTTAGATGATTTGGAACCCATGTTCCGTAATTGGTGCAAAACCACAATCTCTGGATTTGGATTCCTCTCAACAGATTAGGGATTCTCTGATTTAATTGCACCAATCACTGAGCATGCACGGTATCTCTGAACAAACTGTCACTTGCTTTCACCACATCCCGGATCAACAAGTTTCCTCTAGCCGGGAGGGTGGGGCGTCTTACAGATGTTTTGAGAACCAGCAGATTATTACTATTATTATTATTATTATTATTATTATTATAACAGTTATATGCACCTTATTCTATACATTAAAGCAATGTTAGTATACTCACGTGTCTTCTTAAGCGTAAGGGGAAAAAAAAGGAAGTTACAAGTAAAACACTAAACAGAACTAAACAGAAATACAAGAAGTTTTTGTAAGCGTTAAGCCAAATTGAAACATGACAACCACCCTGGATTGTCAAATTACTCTTAGTTCCTCATTTCCCCTGTTCCCTGAACAGAAGGCAAATACTGTAATACTGTGTCCCAGACACGATATGAAAGTAACTGTTATACTTACTGGAATCGAGACGTGGCCAGTGCCCCCCGGGTCGACAATACCACACAAGGATATGGTTCTTACCGGTCCGGAGGATGACCCTCTCGACCCTGGACTGAGCCCCCAGCTGAAAGGTTCTCTATAATCTACTCAGTACCCCTGGTACTGGTTCTCTGTCTTTTCTGTACCCCTGGTACTAGGTCCAATTTGGCTTAAGGCTTGTACTGGCCAGGAGAGCGTCTTGTCAGGTGTGGAAAAAATACATGCACACAAGATGCCGTCTAAGTACGCTCTGTTTTACTATTTGCCAACGTTCATATATATATATATACCATGTTGCTTAATAGTTACAAGTCAGCAGTACACAAGAACAGGATGTACGTGCACAACAGTTAGGAATCAGCAGTTGAGAAAACGAGAAGTACGGTACGAGCCTTGTGGTTACAAACGGCAGAATTAAGGTACATCATACAAGATTACAGAATTATGATGTATATCATACAAGATTACAGAATTATGATACACATCATACAAGATTACAGATCTGTATTATTCTATCAAGACTCTTGTACCCTTCACACGTCACTGCTAAACTCTGCAGAGTTGACATCAGAAGCACCAGGGGTGGGCCCAGCCACCGCCCCCCCCCCACGTCCTTCAGCCTGACTCTCTACAGGACCGACTCCTTTTCCCTTAGGGGCCAGGCACTTAGGAATATATATAGGGTACAGGTGCAGGGGGGGCCCAGGGGTCACTGTACGGAGAAGGCCTGACAGGGCAGCAAGGGTACAGGGGTGCAACTCCTGTACTGGGCCACCACCCTGCCATATTTCCCTTTTTCTTCTATTTACCACCAGCCGCCTGGACACTTCATTTCTTGCCCTTCACATGTATGTGCTGCAGATATCATGGGTTTCAGCGTGGCTCGGGTGTGTATGTGATCAGTATCTGCATGTAACATTATCGTGCAGTCGTTCAGATACAAGCACAACAGCGGCCGTGTCCACAGAGAGCAGATAGGCATTAAGATCCATTTGGCCTTTCTGTACTATTCATTTACAGGATTTCATTAGATTGTATCTTGTGAGACCCTTGTAACAATGAGTAGTTTTCCTTACATACCATTGTGATGCTGCTTTAGCATAGATGGTAACCAGGCACGTCTCACCCCCCTGACATCACTGGATGCCTTCAAGGACGAGGAGCAGGGCACTAGGGGCCCGGATGATGTCCTTGATAAATAATTGTTAGGAATCGTAAATAAATTACTTGTATTGGGGATTTTCTTCTACATTACAATCAGCAACAATGAAAGATGTAAAGTGTACGGGAGAAATGCACATAAAGGGGAAGCGCTATGAAAGCCATGGTCCCGATTACAGGTTAGGCTAAGTTCACATTACGTTTTTGCCCCATTAGTCATATCCATCGACATCAGTAGTGTTGAGCGGCATAGGCCATATTCGAATTCGCGAATATTCGCGAATATATGGACGAATATTCGTCATATATTCGCGAATATTCGCATATTCGTTATATTCTCGTTTTATTTTCGCATATGCGAAAGTTCGCGTATGCGAAAATTAACATATGTGAATATTAGCATATACAAAATTAGCACACGCGAATATTCGCATATGCGAAAATTAGCATATGCTAATTTCCGCATATGCGAATGTTCGCGCGCCAGTCTCACACAGTAGTATTACAGCCTTCTTTACACCACACAAGCTGGAAGCAGAGAGGGGTGATCACTGTGATGTGTACTGTGAAGAAGAAAAAAAAACGAATATTCGTAATTACGAATATATAGCGCTATATTCGCGAAATTCGCGAATTCGCGAATATGCGATATTCGCAAATAATATTCGAATTGCGAATATTCGCGAGCAACACTAGACATCAGGCAGAAACCCAAATGACGCCATATACTGTTTACGGAAACAGCAGACCCAGTTGATTTCTATGGGTGAACTGAGTCACCTAGTACAAAAGGTCCCAATTGGAGTCACCTAGTGCATAGGTCCTAAATGGAGTCACCTAGTGCATAGGTCCCGATTGGAGTCACCTAGTGCATATATCCTGAATGGAGTCACCTAGTGCATAGGTCCTGAATGGAGTCACCTAGTGCATAGGTCCTGAATGGAGTCACCTAGTGCATATGTCCTGAATGGAGTCACCTAGTGCATAGGTCCCAATTGGAGTCACCTAGTGCATAGGTCCTGAATGGAGTCACCTAGTGCATAGGTCCTGAGTGGAGTCACCTAGTGCATAGGACCTAAATGGAGTCACCTAGTGCATAGGTCCCGATTGGAGTCACCTAGTGCATATATCCTGAATGGAGTCACCTAGTGCATAGGTCCTGAATGGAGTCACCTAGTGCATAGGTCCTGAATGGAGTCACCTAGTGCATATGTCCTGAATGGAGTCACCTAGTGCATAGGTCCCAATTGGAGTCACCTAGTGCATAGGTCCTAAATGGAGTCACCTAGTGCATAGGTCCCGATTGGAGTCACCTAGTGCATATATCCTGAATGGAGTCACCTAGTGCATAGGTCCTGAATGGAGTCACCTAGTGCATAGGTCCTGAATGGAGTCACCTAGTGCATAGGTCCTGAATGGAGTCACCTAGTGCATAGGTCCTGAATGGAGTCACCTAGTGCATAGGTCCCGAGCGGAGTCACCTAGGTCAGGCATAGGCAACCTTTGGCACTGCTGATGTTTTGGACTACATCTCCCATGATGCTTTGGCAGAATTTTGGCTGAAAGAGCATCATAGGAGATGTAGTCCAAAACATCTGCAGTGCCAAAGGTTGCCTATGCCTGACCTAGTGCACAGGTCTCGAACGGAGTCACTTGGTGACTCCCTTTAGCCATAGAAATCAATGGGGTCTGCTGCTCTCATTAACAGTGTACATCGGCATTCGGTGAGGGATGAGAGTCAATAAGTAAATATTGCAAAACTACAACTCCCGTCATGCTCATGTTAAAAGTTGTAGTTTTGCAACATCTGCAGGTCCACAGTTTGGAGACCACTGCTACAGGGGATGCTACCTCCAGAGAGCACACTTTCTTCCTTCTGCTACTTTGCATTTTTTTTTTCCCAGTGGAGCTTGCGTGGCCTACAAGACTCCCAAAACTCTCCTCAAGAAGAAACTTTGACCCAGATTTATCAAAGAATGTCTACGGTGGAGCTATTTCCCCACGTTTATTTGGGTGGTGGATATGACTAGCGAGCATCTTATTTATCAAGAAGGTGCAGCAGGATGATGAATTTTGCGCAGCTCTGCTGTGGTGGGAAAAGCTCTACCACATGCGCTTTGTCTAGACACTTGTGAGGGAGGGAAATAGACACTTTCCTGGGTCCTGAATTTGGCAGGTTTGGTGTTTTTACAGTGACCCCAACCTACGATGGCCCCGACATACGATCATTTCAACATACGATGACCTCTCAGAGGCAGCATCAACATACGATGCTTTTGTATGTCGGGGCCATCGCATAAACGGTTATCCGGCAGCGCAGACTGCTTCAGCTGCCACCGGATAGCCGTTTACAGTGCCCCGTGTGGTCCGCTGACGATCACTTACCTGTCCTCGGGGCTCCGGCGCGTCCTATTCTGGATCCCCTGCATCGTCGGCGCTCTCCATCGTCATCATCACGTCGCTGCGCACGCCGTCCCGTCATCCAATAGGAGCGGCGTACGTAGCGACGTGATGGCGGCGACGTGAGATCGAGGATGCCGGGGAAGCAGAGGCCTTGCCGGAGCATCGGGGACACCCCGGGGACGCGACAACAGCGATGGAAGGCGACATCCAGGGCAGCGGTGACGGTCCGTAGCGGCGGGGACACCGCCAATATATAACCTCCAATAACAGTGGTCTTCAGCCTGCGGACCTCCAGATGTTGCAAAACTACAACTCCCAGCATGCCCGGACAGCCGCTGGCTGTCCGGGCATGCTGGGTGTTGTAGTTTTGCAACATCTGGAGGTCCACAGGTTGTAGACCACTGTCCTATACTTTACATTGCACGGATCCCTCAACACACGATGGTTTCAACAAACGATGGTCCATTTGGAACGGATTACCATCGTATGTTGAGGGACCACTGTACTTACTTTCACAGAGCTGCCGTGACATTTTTACTTGCATTTTAGACGCTACAATCAAATTTAATTGTGGTGTCTACGGGGTTAAAATTCTGACATTAGAGATGGATCCTAGTGGCAGATAGCCGCCAGGACCACCCAGCTATGAGCCGCGCTTAGCTCCTGTCATAGAAGGAGAGTGGGACGCTGTCGTCCACAAGAGGGTAAAGGTTGAATTGCGTAAGGTAGACGTTATTCTCACGCCTACTGGTAGGCGGTGTAGCTTTACGCCTAAAAAAGTACCTTTGCGCACAAAATAGCAACTTTTGACAAAAGTCGCAAATGATAAACACGTAACCACTGCCGGGTCAAAAAGAAAAAGTTCTTCGGGTAGGCAAAAAGAGTGAAACTGTCTATATCAAAAGACGCATAAAAGTCGCTAAATATGCTGCTTGTGCTTGAACTGCCCCAAAATATAGATAAAAAGGTGCTCTAAAAGCAATGATAAATCTCCAAAGGGGGAGATTTATCGAAAAACTGTCCAGAGGAAAAGTTGCTGAGTTGCCCATAGCAACCAATGAGTTTGCTTCCTTCTTTTTCAAAGAGGCCTGTGAAAAATGAAAGAAGCAATCTGATTGGTTACCATGGGCAACTGCACCCCTCTTCCTTTACGCTGGTTTTGATAAATCTCCCCGTTATGTATTTTAAGTTTATGTTGCACTCACTTTAGAGCAGATCCAGTAGGAGCTAATATAAGGAACTGTTATTAGGCAGCAGTGTCATCTCCAGGGACAGACTAAATGACCAGGCTGCAAATGGACATGAAACTCTCCGTACTTACTGTATTCCAGGAGCGCCGGCACCATTCATCAAAGCATTACGCTGTAGCTCTGCAGTTTGCACGCGTCTGAAGCCATCATTTACAACACGTGTCCCTGAATTATGGTTTATCAGGGCACTTGATGTCCTGTAAATGGGATAAAGGCCTTTTATGGAGCGGCAGACGGTGCTAAAAGAAGAGTTTAAGGGCACAAATGTAGTAATTGAATGTATCTGTGCTCGGCGGAGCTCGCCGGCTGCTATTCACCGCTCTTATCATCGCTTTATTTCAACGCTTCAGCCGGCATGGGTAATAACATCACCCCTTCAAATACTTATAATTCTCAGGGTTGCAAATATTATTGTCCTCTGAGGTTTGGAGAAATCGATGCAGAATGTCAGGACAGGGTATACGCGATTGGCCTGACATGTTGTACTTTATATAATAGTAGAAGGCTGGAATACTGTAATTTTTTTGTTTTTGTGTTTTTTGTCTGTCTGTTAGTTTTTTTTGTCCAAATCCAGAAGTGGATCTAACAGGATGGAAAACTAAAATTCATGCTCACTTTATTTTTCCCCTTCCTTTTGAATCTACACATCCTGTTCCAAATTATTATGCAAATTATATTTTTCTCATTTTCCTAAATAATTGATGTAAATAACAGTCAGCATAATTCTCATGTTATCAACTATTAAGAGTACAAGTCGAAATTTTATGAAAAAACCTCCCAATGTAAATAGTAACTCGTAAAACTTACAATGCTCTGTTCCAAATGATTACGCACAGTAAGTTTCAAAACACTTTATAGGTTGTAAAGAACTGAAAATTGTCATTTGTTGTGTTTGCAGCATATTTACTGACATCAAAAGCTATTTCAGTCAAACTGTTAACAACATTTTTACTTTTTAAACATTTTAACAGGTCACGTTACATTTTAAGATAGGACCCCTTATTTGATAGAAGTTTCAAAAGTTTTGCATCCATTGAACTTGTGAGTTTTTGGATAGTTTCTGTGTTATGATTCGGCAGGCTGGATGTGGATCCACTGTGTCAGCGAGGGATTGGCGTGGGCCGTGTTGGTGGACCGGTTCTAGGGTTGCTACTGGTATTCACCAGAGCCCGCCGCAAAGCGGGATGGTCTTGCTGCGGCGGTAGCAACCAGGTCGTATCCACCGGCAACGGCTCAACCTCACTGACTGCTGAGAAGGCGTGGGACAGAAGGACTAGGCAGAGGCAAGGTCAGACGTAGCAGAAGGTCGGGGCAGGCGCCAAGATTCGTAGTCAAAGACGATAGCATTAGATCTGGAACACAGGCTTTGGACAACACTAAACGCTTTCTCTGGCACAAGGCAACAAGATCCGGCAAGGAAGTGAAGGGGAAGTGAGGTTATATGAGCAAGGAGCAGGTGGAGGCTAATTAGACTGATTGGGCCAGGCACCAATCATCGGTGCACTGGCCCTTTAAATCTTAGAGAGCTGGCGCGCGCACGCCCTCAGGAGCGGAGCCGCGCGCGCCAGGACGTGACAGCCGGGGACCGGGACAGGTGAGTGACTTGGGATGCGATTCGTGAGCGGGCGCGTCCCGCTATGCGAATCGCATCCCCGCCGGCAGTGTCAGTGCAGCGCTCCCGGTCAGCGGGTCTGACCGGGGCACTGCAGAGAGAGAGAAACGCTGCGAGCGCTCCGGGGAGGAGCAGGGACCCCCGGCGCTCGGCGTAACATTCTGCTTGAATTTGTTTGCAAGATCTCAGAATATCCTCCCAGGGCTGCTGTTTGGATGTAAACTGCCTCCCACCCTCATAGATCTTTTACATGAGGATGCTCCAAAGGTTCTCAATAGGGTTGAGGTCAAGGGAGGATGGAGGCCACACCATGACTTTCTCTAATTTTATCCACATAGCAGCCATTGATGTGCAGGTATTCTTTGCAGCATGAGATGGTACATTGTCCTGCATGAAGATGATTTTATTACAGAAACCATAGTTCTTCCTTCTGTACCAGGGAAGAAAGTGGTCAGTCAGAAACTCCACATACTTTGTAGAGGTCATCTTTACACCTTCGTAGACCCTTAAAGGGGCCGACCAGCCCTCTTCTCATGATTCCGAGCCAAAACATAACTCCACCACCGCCTTGCTGATGTTGCAGCCTTGTTGGAACAGGGTGGCTGTCAACCAACCATCCACTACTCCATCCCTCTGGACCTTCCAGGGTTGTACGGCACTCATCATTGAACAGGACTGTTTGAAAATTAGTCTTCATGTATTTTTCTGCCCAATGCAGCCATTTCTACTTGTGAGCATTGGTTAGTGGTGGCCGAATAGGTTTATGCACAGTTGCAAGACACTGGAGGACTCTAGACTTGATGTCCATGGGATTCCAGAGGCACCAGCAGCTTCAAATATCTGTTTGCTGTTATGTAATGGTATTTTAGCAGCTGCTCTCTTGATCCGATGCATGGATTTGGCAGAAATCTTCCTCAGTTTGCATTTATCTGCACAAACCCTACTGTGCTCTGAATCAGCCACATAGCTCTTAATAGTACAATGATTATGCTTAAGTTTTCATGCAATATCTGTTTTATCAATGCCTTATCATCCAAGGCATTGAACTATTTCACCCTTTTCGGCAGTAGAGATATCCTTTTTCTTCCCCATATTGCTTGAAAATGGTGTCTGCTTAATAATGTGGAACACCCACCTTTAGTAGTTTTTCCTTAAATTGGGCTCACCTGGCAATTGTTTTCAGTGGTCAAAAGAGCCCTGAGACACAATGCCATCTATGAGTTAAACTGAAAAACAAAATATTTAACCTTTGTGACACTTAAATAAAATTAGCATAATAATTTGAAACAGGGTGTATTCCTTAAAAAAATAAAGGGTTAGGAGCAGTACTGTGATTGGCTAAGGGCAGACATGTGACCATGCTCTACAGTTATCCATTTCATGGAAAGTCAATGCATCCTACCACTGCAAAAGTTATGTCCCTGTTCTTTGCAACAACCTCAGTGTATGCATTAATAAACACAGTGCAGTACAAATTATGCAGACAAGGACCTTACAGGACTGCAGCCCACCCGAGCCCCGTTCAGTCTAACAGAAGCCTGTACTGGGCTACCACAGTACCTTTAAAGGGATTATCCGGCCAAAGACAGCTTATCCCCTATCCAAATGATACGGGATAAGATTTCTGATCACGGGGGGCTCACCGCTGGAACTCCCCGCGATCTCGGGCCGGCTCCTTATATGACAGTGCGCTCAGCCTATCACCGGCCGAGCCAGGACATTGCTGCGGCCAGCGATACACTAACTGCAGTGGGACATTCCGAGCCTAAGAAGCAGGTAGCCGAGCAGCGCGGGAGGAACGGGACGCCGATATCGGTGCAACAGGGGAACGTAGGAAGGTGAGTAATAGTGTAAAACACAAAATAATAAAAGAATTTCCTTTTTGGTATTGGCACCAAAACTATAAAAAAATATATCAATAGGCTGTAAAAAAAAATTTAAATAAACTATGTGAAAATGGCTGTATTTTGCTTATCTGCCTTGCAAGAAAATGATTAGGAAGACTATCAAAAAATCATGTACGGCTGGGTTCACACCACGTTTCGTTAAATATGGTTCCCGTATACGGCTGGGAGGAGGGGGGTGGGGCTTAATCGCGGCGCCCGCACTCAGCCGTATTCGGGAACCGTATTTAATGCATGTCTATGAGCCGACCGGAGTGAACCGCAGCCTCCAGTTGGCTTCGTTTTCAGCCGTATGCGGTTTCCCGACCGTAGGCAAAAACGCGGTCGACCTCGTTTTTGCCTGCGGTCGGGAAACCGCATACAGCCGAAAACGAAGCCGACCGGAGGCTGCGGTTCACTCCGGTCGGCTCATAGACATGCATTAAATACGGTTCCCGAATACGGCTGAGTGCGGGCACCGCGATTAAGCCCCGCCCCCTCCTCCCAGCCGTATACAGGAACCGTAGCTAACAAAACGTGGTGTGAACCCAGCCTACCTGGAAAAACAAGCCCCCAACCAGCCATGCCAAGAAAATAAAAAGTTACAGGTCTTGGAATGTGGGGACATAATTTTCTTTTTTAATAAAAATTGTTTCTATCGTGCCAAACTACCAAAACTTACACAAAAAAAACATCTATATAAATTTGGTAGCCCTGTTATTGTACTGACCGGCAGAATAAAATTATAATGTAAATTTTTATTTCACGATGAATTCCGTTAATTTAAAACACAAGAAAGAAAGACAAAATCACTTTTTTTTTATTCATTATTACCCCCCCCCCCCCAAAAAAAAAATTTTTTTACTAAAATGTAATCATTAAAGAGTACCTGTCACCAAGTAAAACTTTTGATATATGTTACCTTATGTAATTCCAAGACAGTTTGTAAATCAGTTTCATAAAAATGTTTTAACTTCTATATGTGTTTTAATTATTAGAAAAAACGGCCACTAGGTGGCTCTGTTCTGTTTCTTGCCGCTACTAATACAGAAGGTTTGGTCTCCTGCCGGTTTGGCAGGAGACCAACTCAGGCAGTGCTTTGGCAAAGAGCGAGGCACAGACCGGGACCCACCGCTAATAGCGCGCAGCGCCGATCGCGGCGCCGCACTCTATTAACCCTTTAGCCGCGCACTCAGAGCTGAGCCACGCGGCTAAAAGTGAAAGTAAAAACTGCCGGTTAGCTCAGTGGGCTGTTCGGGATAGCCGCGGCGAAATCGCGGCATCCCGAACAGCTTGCAGGACAGCGGGAGGGCCCCTACCTGCCTCCTCGCTGTCCGATCGCCGAATGACTGCTCAGTGCCTGAGATCCAGGCATGAGCAGTCAAGCGGAAGAATCATCGATCACTGGTTTCCTATGAGAAACCAGTGATCAATGTAAAAAATCAGTGTGTGCAGTGTTATAGGTTCCTATGGGATAACAATGATCAGTGTGTGCAGTGTTATAGGTCCCTATGGGAGCTATAACACTGCAAAAAAAAAGTGAAAAAAAAGGTGAATAAATATCATTTAACCCCTCCCCTATTAAAAGTTTGAATCACCCCCTTTTCCCATAAAAAAAAAAAACACAGTGTAAATAAAAATACGCGCAAAAAAATTCCAAAGTCCAAAATAGTGCATCAATAAGTCCTATCAATGCAAAAATGGTACCGTTAAAAACTTCAGATCATGGCGCAAAAAATGAGCCCTCATACCACCCCATACACGGAAAAATAAAAAAGTTATAGGGGTCAGAAGATGACAATTTTAAACATATTAATTTTCCTGCATGTAGTTATGATTTTTTCCAGAAGTCCGACAAAATCAAACCTATATAAGTAGGGTATCATTTTCATCGTATGGACCTACAGAATAAAGATAAGGTGTCATTTTTACCGAAAAATGTACTACGTAGAAACGGAAGCCCCCAAAAGTTACAAAACTGCGTTTTTTTTTTCAATTTTGTCGCACAATGATTTTTTTTTCCGTTTCACCGTAGATTTTTGGGCAAAATGACTGACGTCATTACAAAGTAGAATTGGTGGCACAAAAAATAAGCAATCATATCGAGTTTTAGGTGCAAAATTAAAAGAGTTATGATTTTTTAAAGGCAAGGAGCAAAAAACGAAAATGCAAAAACGGAAACCCCCCCGGTTAAGGGGTTAAATGGTCTCTGTCAGATTCAAACACTTTTCATATGTAGCACAGGCCTGAAGCGCAGGCTGGGACAAAGTCCAGTAAGTGGGGGCAGGACTAGCACTGCTCTGTGTTCACTCCTGCCCTGTCTATCAGACTTCTGTCTGAAAACAGAGAGAAGGGGGTTACAGAGCAGCCTGCAGTGATTGGATGAAGAGACCTAGCACAGCTCAACAGACTCAGGTAGGAAGTGAATGCATGGTGAGTGAGGGCGGGCTTGGTGCTTGCCTCGGACATGCCCCTTCCTGAGCAGTGGATGTCAGAATGAGTGAGCAGCAAAACAGAGGGATTTGTGAGCCAAATACAGAAGCTAGACACATAAAAAAGACACCTACAGCATCGGCATGACCTAGTGATTAACATATATAAGCATATTTTTTTTCTGTGATATGACAGGTACGGTTTAGAGGGGTACTCCGGTGGAAAACATTTATTTTTTTTTTTTTATCAACTGGTACCAGAAAGTTATACAGTTTTGTAAATGACTTCTGTTTAAAAATATTTACGCTTCCAGTACTTATCAGATGCTGTATACTACAGAGGGAGTTCTTTTCTTTTTTAATTTGATTTCTATCTGACCACAGCGCTCTCTGCTGACACCTCTGTCTGGACAGTTCCTGACATGGACAGAGGTGTCAGCAGAGAGCGCTGTGGTCAGACAGAAAATAACTTCCTATGTAGAATGCAGCAGCTGATACTGGTACTGGAAGGATTAGGATTTTTTAATAGAAGTAGTTTACAAATCTGTTTAACTTTCTGGCATCAGTTGATTTAAAAAAAAAAAATCCACCGGAGTACCCCTTTAACATGTATAATTTAAAGCTAAAGGTTCCAGGAAATGTTAAGATTATTCTTCTGAATGTTCCCTAGGACAGTGTTTCTTAACCAGGGTACCTCCAGCTGTTGCAAAACTATAACTCCCAGCATGTCCACTGAGAGTTGTACTTTTGCAACAGCTGTAGGCACCCTGGTTGAGAAACATTGCCCTAAGTCTCGGTGCACACCTGTACATGTGACAAGAGGACATGACGGGCCGGAGTTTCGTGCACCAAAGTGCTCCCAGCAATATATGACCACGTCGAAAATTACAACTGCAATGGGGGGGAAAAGCAACGTTTTGGCGGAGAATGAGTGATGCCGGTGACATTTCAGCGTGTCACTCATCGGCTGTTATTTCAGCGGTAGTAAATACTTCATGCCGGTGTTTTTTTCTCCATCACAGCACCGGCATTTCCACAGGAACAATGAGGTTCAGGTATAAATACACGTCGTCAATGACAGGTCCGGAGGTGGCCGCTGCTGAACTCCGCCGGCTCTATACATTTCTGCCCTCCGTGGCTCAACGATGACATTAATAGCTATTACCATAAATTTGCATGAGCTTTAAACACAATTTTCAATGTAATGATTAATCCAAATATTTGCAGGTGTTAAAGTGAGCAATTTACATCATTAAAAAAAAACGGAGAGGCAGCGGGAAATTACACTTAAAAAGCAATAAAGATGACAGATCGCTGATATATCCCCATCTGAATTTGAAATTGCAGCACCCATTTGTGCAAGGCCAGCTATTTCTAACAGGCTCTGGAAATACAGGGCAGATAACACTGAGAGATGTGGGTCAGATCAATGTGCAGGCGAGCTGGGTGGATATAGATATGTATCTATTTATCTATCTATCTATCTATCTATATATATATATATATATATATATATATATATACATACATACATACATACACATACGGGTCATATAACTATTAGGGCCTCTGATCAGATGGTTATGTAATACCATACCCCAATGCAGAAACGTTGGCCTTCGACATTGGATCCAAGTGGTCAGACCTATGGTGTTGATCAGAGGGGGAGGATAGGTAGCAGTCTATCTACTAAAAAGAAGATTTATTAAAAAATAAATCAGGCAACCAGGATGTATTTTATCACAAACATTATTATAAGGCCAGGTTTATGTGGTTCCGGGAGAGTAATGGTGTCTAGGGTGTTGCAGTGGTAGTGTAGGGTCTGGTGGTATTAACCCTTGAATGTCGTGACGCCAGGGTGGGGTTTCCTTAATAGTAATGTTCCTACCGCCAACCGTCAGGGACAGAAATAACGGAATGTCCAGAGCAGATTTTATGAAGTAAACTGAAGAAACTTTACTTGCGGAATTTATGCAAGGGTATTGAACATAACAGTCTTTTCAAGAGTGAACCGGGATACAGGTTCCTCACAGGTTTGCTGGGACTTGGAAGCAATGAGCTTTTAATAGTAACCACTGTGCTACTATTTTAGAGTATTGAAGCTTTGTGGTTGCGGAATGTTAGGCTTCAGGCCTAGCTTGAATTGATGCTGATGCTGAGATGTTGTGCTTGCTTGATAATCCGGAACTAAGAGAGAGAATTTTGTGGCAGCAGCCCCTTATATATTAAGAGGGCTGGGCAAAAGCTCATTGGCTGGCAAACCTGTAAGTCCTGACCCATTGAACTCTGGGTACATCACGTGACCTCCAAAGGTCCTTAAGCATTTTATACATTACAACTGTGTATCACATGACCACTAATTTCCTACACATTATATATATATATATATATATATATATATATATATATATATATATATTAAACAATAGATTTATATGAGGCGATTAGGCGTGAGTCCTACAGGAGAGCCCTATGACATGGATGGACTCTAGCTGAGGGGACCTCAGACAAGGGACAGGACCAGGTCTTGTACCAGGACACCTCATTCATACTATGGAATTTCCGACCAGAATTCCAGTTCCTCCATATGGACATGATGACATCACACTGTTCCTCCATATAGACATGATGACATCACACAGTTTCTCCATATGGACATGATGACATCACACAGTTCCTCCATATGGACATGATGATATCATATAGTTCCTCAATATGGACATGATGACATCACACAGTTCCTCCATATGGACATGATGACATCACACAGTTCCTCCATATAGACATGATGACATCACACAGTTTCTCCATATGGACATGATGACATCACACAGTTCCTCCATATGGACATGATGATATCATACAGTTCCTCAATATGGACATGATGACATCACACAGTTCCTCCATATGGACATGATGACATCACACAGTTCCTCCATATAGACATGATGACATCACACAGTTCCTCCATATGGACATGATGACATCACACAGTTCCTCCATATGAACATGATGACATCACACAGTTCCTCCATATGGACATGATGACATCACACATTTCCTCCATATGGACATGATGACATCACACAGTTCCTCCATTTGGACATGATGACATCACACAGTTCCTCCATATGGACATCATGACATCACACAGTTCCTCCATATATACATGATGACATCACACATTTCCTCCATATTGACATGATGACATCACACAGTTCCTCCATTTGGACATGATGACATCACACATTTCCTCCATATGGACATGATGACATCACACATTTCCTCCATATGGACATGATGACATCACACATTTCCTCCATATAGACATGATGACATCACACAGTTCTCCATATGGACATGATGACATCACACAGTTCCTCCATATAGACATGATGACATCACACATTTCCTCCATATGGACATGATGATATCACACAGTTCCTCCATATGGACATGATGACATCACACTGTTTCTCCATATGGACATGATGACATCACACAGTTCCTCCATATAGACATGATGACATCACACAGTTCCTCCATATAGAAATGATGACATCACACACTTCCTCCATATGGACATGATGACATCACACAGTTCCTCCATTTGGACATGATGACATCACACAGTTCCTCCATATGGACATGATGACATCACACAGTTCCTCCATTTGGACATGATGACATCACACAGTTTCTCCATATGGACATGATGACATCACACAGTTCCTCCATATGGACATGATGACATCACACAGTTCCTCCATATAGACATGATGACATCACACAGTTCTTCATATAGACATGATGACATCACACATTTCCTCCATATAGACATGATGACATCACACATTTCCTCCATATAAACATGATGACATCACACAGTTCCTCCATATAGACATGATGACATCACACAGTTCCTCCATATGGACATGATGACATCACACTGTTCCTCCATATGGACATGATGACATCACACAGTTCCTCCATATAGACATGATGACATCACACAATTCCTCCATATAGACATGATGACATCACACAGTTCCTCCATATGGACATGATGACATCACACAGTTCCTCCATTTGGACATGATGACATCACACATTTTCTCCATATGGACATAATGACATCACACATTTCCTCCATATGGACATGATGACATCACACATTTCCTCCATATAGACAGGATGACATCACACAGTTCTCCATATGGACATGATGACATCACACAGTTCCTCCATTTAGACATGATGACATCACACATTTCCTCCATATGGACATAATGACATCACACAGTTCCTCCATAGGGACATGATGAGATCACACAGTTCCTCCATATAGACATGATGACATCACACATTTCCTCCATATGGACATGATGATATCACACAGTTCTCCATATGGACATGATGACATCACACAGTTCCTCCATATGGACATGATGACATCACACAGTTTCTCCATATGGACATGATGACATCACACAGTTCCTCCATATAGACATGATGACATCACACAGTTCCTCCATATGGACATGATGACATCACACAGTTCCTCCAAATGGACATGATGACATCACACAGTTTCTCCATATGGACATGATGACATCACACAGTTCCTCCATATAGACATGATGACATCACACAGTTCTTCCATGTAGAAATGATGACATCACACACTTCCTCCATATGGACATGATGACATCACACAGTTCCTCCATTTGGACATGATGACATCACACAGTTCCTCCATATGGACATGATGACATCACACAGTTCCTCCATTTGGACATGATGACATCACACAGTTTCTCCATATGGACATGATGACATCACACAGTTCCTCCATATGGACATGATGACATCACACAGTTCCTCCATATAGACATGATGACATCACACAGTTCTTCATATAAACATGATGACATCACACATTTCCTCCATATAGACATGATGACATCACACATTTCCTCCATATAGACATGATGACATCACACAGTTCCTCCATATGGACATGACATCACACAGTTCCTCCATATAGACATGATGACATCACACAGTTCCTCCATATGGACATGATGACATCACACTGTTCCTCCATATGGACATGATGACATCACACAGTTCCTCCATATGAACATGATGACATCACACTGTTCCTCCATATGGACATGATGACATCACACAGTTCCTCCATATGGACATGATGACATCACACAGTTCCTCCATATGGACATGATGACATCACACATTTCCTCCATATGGACATGATGACATCACACAGTTCCTCCATATGGACATGATGACATCACACAGTTCCTCCATTTGGACATGATGACATCACACAGTTCCTCCATATGGGCATGATGACATCACACAGTTCCTCCATATGGACATGATGACATCACACAGTTCCTCCATATGGACATGATGACATCACACAGTTCCTCCATATGGACATGATGACATCACACTGTTCCTCCATATGGACATGATGACATCACACAGTTCCTCCATATAGACATGATGACATCACACAGTTCCTCCATATAGACATGATGACATCACACAGTTCCTCCATATGGACATGATGACATCACACAGTTCCTCCATATAGACATGATGACATCACACAGTTCCTCCATATAGACATGATGACATCACACATTTCCTCCATATGGACATGATGACATCACACTGTTCCTCCATATGGACATGATGACATCACACAGTTCCTCCATATAGACATGATGACATCACACAGTTCCTCCATATAGACATGATGACATCACACAGTTCCTCCATATAGACATGATGACATCACACAGTTCCTCCATATAGACATGATGACTAGTGTTGCTCGCGAATTTCGCGAATATAGCGAATATAGCGCTATATATTCGTAATTACGAATATTCGTTTTTTGTTTTTTTTCTTCACAGTACACATCACAGTGATCATCCCTCTCTGCTTCCAGGTTGTGTGGTGTAAAGAAGGCTGTAATACTACTGTGTGAGACTGGCGTGCGAAAATTCGCATATGCGAAAAATTAGCATATGCTAATTTTCGCATATGCGAATTTCCACATATGTTAATTTTCGCATACACGAATGTGCGCAAATATGCGAAAATAAAACGGTGATATAACAAATATGCGAATATTCGCGAATATATGACGAATATTCGTCCATATATTCGCGAATATTCGCGAATTCGAATATGGCCTATGCCGCTCAACACTAATGATGACATCACACAGTTCCTCCATATGGACATGATGACATCACACAGTTCCTCCATATGGACATGATGATATCATACAGTTCCTCCATATAGACATGATGACATCACACAATTGCTCCATGGAATTCTCCTGGTTTAATACAGATGCACCTTTCTTCTATCCAAAAACCCATAAGACAATGTGTAGGTCGCTTTATGCTGGATAAAGTTGCCAGAGAGTAAATCCGGCCCCACAATGCAATAATGAAAGAAAACAGAAGAATTCCATCCGTTTAAAGGATTCATGTTGTGAATTATTGATGGCCAGTAAATTCTTCAGAATGCAGGATACTCAGAGAGCTGCTGCGCTGTATATTGAGATTGATCTGGATGCACCTAGCCAAAGAATGTCCCGGATAAGCCTGTCCGTCAGTGACCTGGCAAAACCTTCAAACTACTGTAAGGAAACCCTGATGGGAAGCAGCAATGCCGCCCCAGCCCTGGCTGTTCTGTATGATTATATGGATCAGGCCAAGTGAGGGAATTAGGAGCCTAAGGCAACCATTACACGCTCTTTGCCCCAAATCCATAAACATTCCTTCATTGTACAGTTGTCTGTTATTATTCAGCCCCAGGATCATTTCTATAAGGTGATATTGTATACAGGAAAGTACATGATGCAGAAGACACCTGTACTCTAAAATCTCCACAGACCGTGAGACCGCACACGGAGCAAGAATAAGAAGAAGGGGGGGGGGGGGGGGGGCAAACTTTTGGTCCTTGTCAATATTGAAGGAAGAATGCACATTTTACAGTCTATTCTATATTTCCTATAAACTTCTTGTGGTGGTCCCAAAAGTCAGAGTAACTATGCTCAGGTAGGGTCCCCCAGTTGGGACAGCCCCTCGTCACCTCTTCTCTACTCTAATTCTATAATGTTGATATATGTGTACATATTTAGTAATAATGTATATTTAATAGAATGTATAGTACTTACCTTGTTTAGCGTCGCAGGACTTTCGGTCATGTGACCATGTTAATCTCCTCTATGGTATGTTGGAGGACCTTTGGAGGTCCTTGGGTCACATGTTACCCACAATCCTTTGTAATGGTGATTGACACAAGTATTGGACCAATTAGCTCTAGTCCAGCCCCTGCCCATATAAGGGAGCTGTAATCAATTATCGCTTTCTTTGGTTGCTGCTCTCGTGGATGCCGGACTAGCAGGACGGATCTGCACAACTTGCAAAGACACGCTTGGCCTGAAAACCTACCGGTCTCAGTGGAACTTAAACCGTGATGTTACGCCGAGCGCTCCGGGTACCCGCTCCGCCCCGGAGCGCTCGCTACACTCTCGCTACTGCAGCGCCCCGGTCAGATCCACTGACCCGGTGCGCTGCGATACCGCCTCCAGCCGGGATGCGATTCGCGATGCGGGTGGCGCCCGCTCGCGATGCGCACCCCGGCTCTCGTACCTGACTCGCTCTCCGTCGGTCCTGTCCCGGCGCGCGCGGCCCCGCTCCCTAGGGCGCGCGCGCGCCGGGTCTCTGCGATTTAAAGGGCCACTGCGCCGCTGATTGGCGCAGTGGTTCTAATCAGTGTGTTCCCCTGTGCACTCCCTATGTATACCTCACTTCCCCTGCACTCCCTCGCCGGATCTCGTTGCCATTGTGCCAGTGAAAGCGTTTCCTTGTGTGTTCCTAGCCTGTGTTCCAGACCTCCTGCCGTTGCCCCTGACTACGATCCTTGCTGCCTGCCCCGACCTTCTGCTACGTCCGACCTTGCTTCTGTCTACTCCCTTGTACCGCGCCTATCTTCAGCAGTCAGAGAGGTTGAGCCGTTGCTAGTGGATGCGACCTGGTCACTACCGCCGCAGCAAGACCATCCCGCTTTGCGGCGGGCTCTGGTGAACACCAGTAGTGACTTAGAACCGGTCCACTAGCACGGTCCACGCCAATCCCTCTCTGGCACAGAGGATCCACCTCCTGCCAGCCGGCATCATGACAGTAGATCCGGCCATGGATCCCGCTGAAGTTCCTCTGCCAGTTGTCGCCGACCTCACCACGGTGGTCGCCCAGCAGTCACAACAGATAGCGCAACAAGACCACCAGCTGTCTCAACTGACCGTGATGCTACAGCAGCTACTTCCACAGCTTCAGCAATCATCTCCTCCGCCAGCTCCTGCACCTCCTCCGCAGCGAGTGGCCGCTTCAGGCCTACGACTATCCTTGCCGGATAAATTTGATGGGGACTCTAAATTTTGCCGTGGCTTTCTTTCACAATGTTCCCTGCACTTGGAGATGATGTCGGACCAGTTTCCTACTGAAAGGTCTAAGGTGGCTTTCGTAGTCAGCCTTCTGTCTGGAAAAGCTCTGTCATGGGCCACACCGCTCTGGGACCGCAATGACCCCGTCACTGCCTCTGTACACTCCTTCTTCTCGGAAATTCGAAGTGTCTTTGAGGAACCTGCCCGAGCCTCTTCTGCTGAGACTGCCCTGCTGAACCTGGTCCAGGGTAATTCTTCCGTTGGCGAGTACGCCGTACAATTCCGTACTCTTGCTTCAGAACTATCCTGGAATAATGAGGCCCTCTGCGCGACCTTTAAAAAAGGCCTATCCAGCAACATTAAAGATGTTCTGGCCGCACGAGAAATCCCTGCTAACCTACATGAACTCATTCATCTAGCCACTCGCATTGACATGCGTTTTTCCGAAAGGCGTCAGGAGCTCCGCCAGGATATGGACTTTGTTCGCACGAGGCGTTTTTTCTCCCCGGCTCCTCTCTCCTCTGGTCCCCTGCAATCCGTTCCTGTGCCTCCCGCCGTGGAGGCTATGCAAGTTGACCGGTCTCGCCTGACACCTCAAGAGAGGACACGACGCCGCATGGAGAATCTCTGCCTGTACTGTGCCGGTACCGAACACTTCCTGAAGGATTGTCCTATCCGTCCTCCCCGCCTGGAAAGACGTACGCTGACTCCGCACAAAGGTGAGACAGTCCTTGATGTCAACTCTGCTTCTCCACGTCTTACTGTGCCTGTGCGGATATCTGCCTCTACCTTCTCCTTCTCTACTATGGCCTTCTTGGATTCCGGATCTGCAGGAAATTTTATTTTGGCCTCTCTCATCAACAGGTTCAACATCCCAGTGACCAGTCTCGCCAGACCCCTCTACATCAATTGTGTTAACAATGAAAGATTGGACTGTACCATACGTTTCCGCACGGAGCCCCTCCTAATGTGCATCGGACCTCATCACGAAAAAATTGAGTTTTTGGTCCTCCCCAATTGCACCTCCGAAATTCTCCTTGGACTACCCTGGCTTCAACACCATTCCCCAACCCTGGATTGGTCCACAAGGGAGATCAAGAGCTGGGGTACCTCTTGTTTCAAGGACTGCCTTAAACCGGTTCCCAGTACTCCCTGCCGTGACCCTGTGGTTCCCCCTGTAACCGGTCTCCCTAAGGCCTATATGGACTTTGCTGATGTGTTTTGCAAAAAACAAGCTGAGACTCTACCTCCTCACAGGCCTTATGACTGTCCTATTGACCTCCTCCCGGGCACTACTCCACCCCGGGGCAGAATTTATCCTCTGTCCGCCCCAGAGACTCTTGCTATGTCTGAATACATCCAGGAAAATTTAAAAAAGGGCTTTATCCGCAAATCCTCCTCTCCTGCCGGAGCTGGATTTTTCTTTGTGTCCAAAAAAGATGGCTCCCTACGTCCTTGCATTGACTACCGCGGTCTTAATAAAATCACGGTAAAGAACCGCTACCCTCTACCTCTTATCTCTGAACTCTTTGATCGCCTCCAAGGTGCCCACATCTTTACCAAACTGGACTTAAGAGGTGCTTATAATCTCATCCGCATCAGGGAGGGGGATGAATGGAAAACGGCATTTAACACTAGAGATGGACACTTTGAGTATCTGGTCATGCCCTTTGGCCTGTGCAACGCCCCTGCCGTCTTCCAAGACTTTGTTAATGAAATTTTTCGTGATCTCTTATATTCCTGTGTTGTTGTGTATCTGGACGATATTCTGATTTTTTCTGCCAACCTAGAAGAACACCGCCAGCATGTCCGCATGGTTCTTCAGAGACTTCGTGACAATCAACTATATGCCAAAATGGAGAAATGTCTGTTTGAATGTCAATCTCTTCCTTTCCTAGGATACTTGGTCTCTGGCCAGGGACTACAAATGGATCCAGACAAACTCTCTGCCGTCTTAGATTGGCCACGCCCCTCCGGACTCCGTGCTATCCAACGTTTTTTGGGGTTCGCCAATTATTACAGACAATTTATTCCACATTTTTCCACCATTGTGGCTCCTATCGTGGCTTTAACCAAAAAGAATGCCAATCCTAAGTCATGGCCTCCTCAAGCGGAAGACGCCTTTAAACGGCTCAAGTCTGCCTTTTCTTCTGCTCCCGTGCTCTCCAGACCTGACCCATTTAAACCCTTCCTATTGGAGGTTGATGCCTCCTCAGTAGGAGCTGGAGCGGTTCTTCTACAAAAAAATTCTTCCGGGCATGCTGTTACCTGTGGGTTTTTTTCTAGGACCTTCTCTCCGGCGGAGAGGAACTACTCCATCGGGGATCGAGAGCTACTGGCCATTAAATTAGCACTTGAGGAATGGAGGCATCTGCTGGAGGGATCAAAATTTCCAGTTATCATTTACACCGATCACAAGAATCTCTCCTATCTCCAGTCTGCCCAACGGCTGAATCCTCGCCAGGCCAGGTGGTCTCTGTTCTTTGCCCGGTTTAATTTTGAAATTCACTTTCGCCCTGCCGATAAGAACATTAGGGCCGATGCTCTCTCTCGTTCCTCGGATGCCTCAGAAGTAGAGCTCTCTCCGCAACACATCATTCCTCCTGACTGCCTGATCTCCACTTCTCCAGCCTCCATCAGGCAAACTCCTCCAGGGAAGACCTTCGTCTCTCCACGCCAACGCCTCGGAATCCTCAAATGGGGTCACTCCTCCCATCTCGCAGGCCATGCGGGCATCAAGAAATCCGTGCAACTCATCTCTCGTTTCTATTGGTGGCCGACTCTGGAGACGGATGTTGTTGATTTTGTGCGGGCCTGCACTGTCTGTGCCCGGGATAAGACTCCTCGCCAGAAGCCCGCTGGTCTTCTACATCCTCTGCCTGTCCCCGAACAGCCTTGGTCTCTGATTGGTATGGACTTTATTACAGACTTACCCCCATCCCGTGGCAACACTGTTGTTTGGGTGGTCGTTGATCGATTTTCCAAGATGGCACATTTTATTCCTCTTCCGGGTCTTCCTTCAGCGCCTCAGTTGGCAAAACAATTTTTTGTACACATTTTTCGTCTTCACGGGTTGCCCACGCAGATCGTCTCGGATAGAGGCGTCCAATTCGTGTCAAAATTCTGGAGGGCTCTCTGTAAACAACTCAAGATTAAATTAAACTTTTCTTCTGCTTATCATCCTCAATCCAATGGGCAAGTAGAAAGAATTAACCAGGTCCTGGGTGATTATTTACGGCATTTTGTTTCCTCCCGCCAGGATGACTGGGCAGATCTTCTACCATGGGCCGAATTCTCGTATAACTTCAGAGTCTCTGAATCTTCTTCCAAATCCCCATTTTTCGTGGTGTACGGCCGTCACCCTCTTCCCCCCCTCCCTACTCCCTTGCCCTCTGGTTTGCCCGCTGTGGATGAAATAACTCGTGATCTTTCCACCATATGGAAAGAGACCCAAAATTCTCTCTTACAGGCTTCATCACGCATGAAGAAGTTTGCTGATAAGAAAAGAAGAGCTCCCCCCATTTTTTCTCCCGGAGACAAGGTATGGCTCTCCGCTAAATATGTCCGCTTCCGTGTTCCCAGCTACAAATTGGGACCACCCTATCTTGGTCCTTTCAAAATTTTGTGCCAGATTAATCCTGTCTCTTACAAACTTCTTCTTCCTCCTTCTCTTCGTATTCCTAATGCCTTTCACGTTTCTCTTCTTAAACCACTCATCATCAACCGTTTCTCTCCCAAACTTGTTTCTCCCACTCCTGTTTCCGGCTCTTCGGACATCTTCTCCGTAAAGGAGATACTGGCCTCCAAGAAGGTCAGAGGGAAAACCTTTTTTTTGGTCGATTGGGAGGGCTGTGGTCCTGAGGAGAGATCCTGGGAACCTGAGGACAATATCCTAGACAAAAGTCTGGTCCTCAGGTTCTCAGGCTCCAAGAAGAGGGGGAGACCCAAGGGGGGGGGGTACTGTTACGCCGAGCGCTCCGGGTCCCCGCTCCTCCCCGGAGCGCTCGCTACACTCTCGCTACTGCAGCGCCCCGGTCAGATCCACTGACCCGGTGCGCTGCGATACCGCCTCCAGCCGGGATGCGATTCGCGATGCGGGTGGCGCCCGCTCGCGATGCGCACCCCGGCTCTCGTACCTGACTCGCTCTCCGTCGGTCCTGTCCCGGCGCGCGCGGCCCCGCTCCCTAGGGCGCGCGCGCGCCGGGTCTCTGCGATTTAAAGGGCCACTGCGCCGCTGATTGGCGCAGTGGTTCTAATCAGTGTGTTCACCTGTGCACTCCCTATGTATATCTCACTTCCCCTGCACTCCCTCGCCGGATCTTGTTGCCATTGTGCCAGTGAAAGCATTTCCTTGTGTGTTCCTAGCCTGTGTTCCAGACCTCCTGCCGTTGCCCCTGACTACGATCCTTGCTGCCTGCCCCGACCTTCTGCTACGTCCGACTTTGCTTCTGTCTACTCCCTTGTACCGCGCCTATCTTCAGCAGTCAGAGAGGTTGAGCCGTTGCTAGTGGATACGACCTGGTCACTACCGCCGCAGCAAGACCATCCCGCTTTGCGGCGGGCTCTGGTGAACACCAGTAGTGACTTAGAACCGGTCCACTAGCACGGTCCACGCCAATCCCTCTCTGGCACAGAGGATCCACCTCCTGCCAGCCGGCATCGTGACACGTGAGTTCTAAACTAATCCCCAGTAAAGCTAGCGTGACTACTGGACCGCAACTAAATCCCCTAAATCCAGTGGAACAGCGCATATTATCCTAAAAACTCTAAATTGCTAAAGTCCCAACCTTTGTCAATCTCCAAAGAAAGCTTGCATGTATAGCAACTGTTCCGGTTGTGAAACTTGCATAAAATCTTCAGTAAAAGTTACAACTGTTTCAGCAAACTCTCCGGTTGTGAACATTCCATTATTATCTACCTCCCTATCACTCTTGGGAAGGGTGGCGGTAGGACAAGCATTACTGAGGAGCCCTCACCCTGGCGTCATGAATAGCAAGGGTTAACAAGCACCCTTTAGTCACCGCACAGCTACACTCCCCATACTCTACTCCCCCATGCTATCACATTCTGTTTTTGGTCTCCTAATGGCAAACACTAACAACTCCTATAGTAGTCACCTTACCTAGGCCTAACTGGGCCCCCAATTACTCATTTACCTACCACACATACAAAAAAGGCAGAATATTATAAGTGGCAGACAGGAATCACGAGCAGGATACAAAGCACACACCAATACTACAAGGTAACAAGGAAAACAAATCACATATCGACACTGATTGATAACAAGCACAAGGATCAGAACTTGGCTACAGACAACTGAAACTGGAGATGATGGCACAAACTGATAATAATGATAACGGTCAAGCACAAAAACGAACCGTAAGGCCACATTCACACTGTGGAGAATCTGCACGGATTCCAACTTCCATTGAGTTTAATGGGTTTTGCGTTGCTTTGTTCACACGTCGAAAGTCCCGCAACAGAACTTCCAATGAGGATTTTGATTGAACATATTGAGTCTTTCGTTGGAATCTGTCAGGAAAGTCCCATTTTTTAAAATGTAACAGCTATGATGTCTATGGTAAACTGCTGCAGACATAAGCTCTGATTTGGATCATTTCTGCTCCACGTAAAAGATCACAGCTTCACTTAATTTCTTCAGTGTGAATGAACCTTAACTAGCTAACCCTAATCTTTCCCTAGAGCTTACCCTAAACTCTAACCAATCATCAGACTAACCTCATGGTCCCTGCAATTTACCTAGGGAACCCCTGGACTAAATCTAAAAAGCAGAAATATAAAGAAGACTTTAAAATACAGTGACTCCCCCGACCTACAATAGCCCCGACATACGATCATTTCAACATGCGATGGCCTCTCAGAGGCAGCATCAACATACAATGCTTTTGTATGTCGGGGCCATCGCATAAACGGCTATCCGGCAGCGCAGACTGCTTCAGCTGCCACCGGATAGCTGTTTACGGTGCCCCGTGTGCTCCGGTGACGATCACTTACCTGTCCTCGGGGCTCCGGCGCGTCCTCTTCGGGATCCCCTGCATCGTCGGCGCTCTCCATCGTCGTCATCATGTCGTTGCGCACGCCGTCCCGTCATCCAATAGGAGCGGCGTGCGTAGCGATGTGATGGCGGCGACGGAGAGAGAGGATGCCGGGGAAGCAGAGGCATTGCCGGAGCGTCGGGGACACCACAGGGACGCGGCGACAGCGATGGAAGGCGACATCCAGGGCAGCGGTGACGAGCGGTGACGGTCCGGAGCGGCGGGGACACGTGAGTATGACCTCCAATACCAGTGGTCTTCAACCTGCGGACCTCCAGATGTTGCAAAACTACAACTCCCAGCATGCCCGGACAGCCAACGGCTGTCCGGGCATGCTGGGAGTTGTAGTTTTGCAACATCTGGAGGTCCGCAGGTTGTAGACCACTGTCCTATACATTATATTGCACAGATCCCTCAACATACGATGGTTTCAACAAACGATGGTCCATTTGGAACGGATTACCATCGTATGTTGAGGGACCACTGTACAGAGAAACATAGGCTTAATAAAACCTGAACCACAAAAAAAAATAAAAAACACTAAAAAAAGAAGTCAAACTGGGTAAAACTTTAGCAATTAAACAAATATCAGGATTACACAAGACTAGAACATAGAACTTCAGAGATACAAGAAATACAGGATCACAGAACATACACTATAGATCCCCCATAAGCTACATAAGCCAGGGGGCTTTTTAAGACTAACCAATAGGAACAATCCAGGCTGTCAGTCCAGATCGAGAGCAAATGATCAGATATAAAATAGCTGCATAGCAACTGCCCCAAACAACTAGTAGACAGAAGAAGACAGAATAGCAGACAGGAGTGTTCCTGCATTGGTAACACTGACTTAAAGGGATACTCCAGAGGGGAAATTTTTTTTTCAAATCAACTGGTGCCAGAAAGTTATACAGATTTCTAAATGATGTCTATATAAATCTTAATCCGGTACCTATCAGCTGCTGTATGCTCCAGAGAAAGTTGTGTAGTTCTTTCTAGTCGGAGCACAGTGCTCTCTGCTGCCACCTCTGTCTGTGTCAGGAACTGCCAGAGCAGGATTAAAGGGGTATTCCAGGAAAAAACTTTTTATATATATATATCAACTGGCTCCAGAAAGTTAAACTGATTTGTAAATTACTTCTATTAAAAAATCTTAATCCTTTTAGTACTTAGGAGCTTCTAAAGTTATGGTTGTTTTTTTCTGTCTAAGTGCTCTCTGATGACACCTGTCTCGGGAAACGCCCAGTTTAGAAGAGGTTTGCTATGGGGATTTGCTTCTAAACTGGGCGTTTCCCGAGACAGGAGTCATCAGAGAGGATTTAGACAGAAAAGAACAACCTTAACTTTTTGGAGCCAGTTGATGTATAAAAAACATTTTCTTTCCTGGATAACCCCTTTAAATCCCCAAAGCAAACCTCCCCTGCACCGGACAGTTCCTGAATTGTAGTTTCGCTACAGCTAGAGGTACTCTGGTTGGGAAACACTGACAAGTCGATCTTTGCTACTGTATATGTTTGCACCAGCACCGCTCTTTGTGTCAGATATACTACCATTAATCTGGCTCTTTTCCACATAAACATATTTTTTTTCTTATTTTCTTATTTTTTTTTAAATATATTTTTATAAACAAAGACTTGAAACCTCGGATCAATGCGTTCAATAAGAGCATGAAAAACTCATTTTTCACGTCGTTCCTGTTTTGATCAGTTTCTCTGTTTCTTTGCTCCAGAATTCCCATTTTAGGTCAGATGACTGTCTTACCGGCGAGCGATCCACAAGTGACAGCTCCCCCGCCGGGGACCCAATGGCCACCTCCCCATGAGCGCACTCCATCCCCCGCTCCACTCCCGGTCCAGTCAGTACTTTGATGAATCGATCGCCTGCTCCATTTTTTCCCCCTTCCTCCTTCATCCGTCCACTTGATGGATCGTGGTGACACCGCAGCGAAGCTTTAATTATAGGATCCTGACGGTTAATTAAGAGTAATTAAGAGAAATGCAATATTATGACGGGGTGGGTGCTCCCCGCCATGAATGACTTCAGTAAAGGGTAAGATAGCGGCGCCTTCTGAAGGATCCGCCGGTTATTTCTCAGGCTTTGTGGGTGACTTTTAGAAATGCCAATATTATTAATAGTAATGGAGAGATGATTCCTGGAGACGATTATGCAGAATAATACAGCGTGAGAAAAACAGAGAGGAATAAAGTGCACGGGGGGAGCCGGGGCAAAGCACCAGGGGCTGAAATAAAGCAGGAGATCAACGGTTTATTGTTGTAGAATATTAGAAGAAAGAGGATTGTAGACGGGGAGAACACGGGGTGTAACTTACCCTGTGTCCCTATTGCTCTGGGGTCTGCACATTCTCCACATGTACAGTGATCCCTTAACTTACAATGGCCTCAACATACAATAGTTTCAACATACAATGGTCTTTTCTGGACCATCGTAAGTTGAAACCAGACTCAACATACAATATACGGACAGTCCAGATCTGTGAAACATGTCAATGGCCGGAAGAACCGACCAATCAGAATGGGCATTTCACTGGTAAAACCCCTGTATTACTGAAGTGTATGCACTGACTGGTGTCTGGTAGCGCCCCCTACAGTACAGGGAGGTATTACATGTTCTGTACACTTTACCTGGGTTAGCTGCTCCTTTGGACACCAGGTGAAGGCGACTCCATTACTTTTTTAGGACATTGCGTGTTCTGTACAGGACCCTGAAGAAGCTCCTGTCCTCTACATAGACCGGTGTTTCCCAAGCAGGGTGCCCCCAGCTGTTGCAAAACTACAACTCCCAGCATGCCCGAACAGCCTTTGGCTGTCCGGGCATGCTGGGAGTTGTAGTTTTGCAACATCTGGAGGCTCCCTGCTTGCGAAACACTGACATAGAAAGTGATTACAGCTCCAGCAGATCTTTCTTACTTTTATATGTAAGGATTTGCTTTATCTATATTAGGTATCTATTTATTTTTCTTTAATCCTCACTTTTTCCTATCTTTGGATGACATTTTGGAGCCTTTAGAACCAAATACCAGGTTTCCATAGAGTTCTGGTCTCAGCATACAATGGTTTCAACATACAATGGTCGTCCTGGAACCAATTAATATTGTAACTTGAGGGACCACTGTATTAGATTGCAAGCTTTCGGGGGCCAGGGTTGATGGGAATGATATGTTGCATCTAACATAACATGTTTTACCACAAATGTTGGATAAAGGGAGACTAGATTAAAAGGGGTACTCCACTGGAAAACATTTTTTTTAACCCCTTAAGGACGCAGGACGTAAATGTATGTCCTGGTGCGGTGGTACTTAACGCACCAGGACGTACATTTACATCCTATACATAACTGCGAGCATCAGCAGCCAGGGACCGGCCGGTAATGGTGGACCTCCGCGATCGCGCAGATGTCCACTATTAACCCCTCAGATGCTGTGATCAATACAGATCTGATCATCCAGAACGGCAGACGGAGGTCCCTTCGCCTGCCTCTGTCCGTCTCCCGGCGTCTTCTGCTCTGGTCTGAGATCGAGCAGACCAGAGCAGAAGATGACCGATAATACTGATCAGTGCTATAAATAGTCCCCTATGGGGACTATTGAACTGTAAAAGTAATAAAAGTGTAAATTGTCCGTTTTTCCCCATTTTACTCCCAAAAAGTGTAAAAAAATGTTTTTTGTAAACATATTTGGCATTTTCGCGTGCGTAAATATCCGAACTATTAAAATATAATGTTAATTATCCCGTACGGTGAACGGCGCGAACGTAAGAAAAAAAAAATGCAAAATTGCTGCTTTCTCTATCGGCTCCATTGGGGGACACAGACCGTGTGTATGCTGCTGTCTCTAGGAGGTGTGACACTATGGCAACAAAAACAGTTGGCTCCTTCCAGCAGGATATACCCGCCTTCAGGCTCTGAGCTAATCAGTTTAAGCTTAGTGTCTGAAGGAGGTGGACATGGTCTGGACTGCTCCAGACCAGGTCTTCTGTTTTTTTGTTTTCCTAGTCAGGGACGTGTTTGTTTTTTATTACTTTTCTTTTCTGTTTTCAGGTGGGGACTCAGGGACTGCGGTTCCCCGTTTCCCCATTGCGAGTGAGGGGGCACAGACATTGCGTATATGTGCTGTTAACCCGTCCCTCGCCAACGGTCAGCGCTCGGGTGGTACCTCATGGGTCCGGGTCCCCCTATTTCCCTGCTCGCCTTGCTCGCGCATAGCAACCAGGGGTGATGCAGGTAACTAAAGCTAACTGAAGACTTCACTGAAGACTCCATTAGGTAAGTTCTTCTGACTGAGCTAAGTACTTTCCCCCCATTTTCTCCATAGGTACGGACTCGCAACCTCTGGAGACCCCCTGTTTTGGCCCACCTAAGCCTATGCAAGGGCTGCACTTTATTCTGGGGGAGCAGTGGCACCTGAGGGGGCATTTTTTATGGGGCACTACACTTATGTGTGTGTGTGCTTGGTGCACTTCACTTATATGTGTGTGCGTGTGTGCTTGTGCTACCATGTCAGCGCCTTATATGCGGCTGTCAGCCGCGGCGCTGTATCGGTTTACTTTCGTTTTGTCGGCAGCGCCTTATATGCGGCTGATAGCCGTGAGCCGGGCGCCGGGCGCCCACAGGGCTGGGAGCTCTCGGAGGCGCGAATCAGCCTCCAATCAGCGCAGTGGGTGTGATTTTCAGTTAGAAGGGGTCAGTTAGTGACTGCCTTGCTTCAGGCACGCCCCTCTCTTCCTATTGGCTGGCCTGTTCACTCTCTCTCTAGCTGCTCAGAGCGAGTTCTCCTCACTGCAGCTGTCAGGGGACACAGACTGGGGTGAGAAAGTTCCTATCTCCTTTTTTCTTTCTACATTATGTCCGTATCCAGAGCTGTTCCTTCCTCTAAACAGAAACCTGGAACTTCTGTGACTTACTATCTCTGTAAGCACTGTAATACCAAGATGTCTGGCTCTGCTGAGCCCACTTGCCCTGCCTGCTCCACTGCTCCCCCAGACCCCCTGGTACCCCCTGATGCCCCTTCGGTCCCGGTGGGTTCAGCCGCTCCACCAGCCTGGGTTTCTTCCCTTTCCCAGTATATGGCTGACTTGACCAAAGTCTCCCGTTCGGTGGCTGAGGCCTCCCGGGAAGTGGTGTCCGCCTTGAAGGGGTCTTCCCTGCGCAGGACCTCTGGAAGGGCCCGTTCCTCGTCTCCACATACTTCACGCTCTCACAAGCGTCCTAGGGGTGCCTCGTCTGACTCCTCCATTGAGTCTTCAGATAGATGTGAGCGTTCCCCTCGTGGGTCCTGCCCCCCCCCCCCCCCCCGGTCATCTGGGCACAAACGTCGTTCCTCTAGACGACGTTCTCGGAGTTGCCGCTCTGCCACGCCAGAGCCGCATACTCGGTCAGGGTCGCCCCCCTCCAGGACTGCCTCTACTCATTCTCATTCCCCTGGTGAACTGGTGGACGAGGCTTCCGAGCCGGCATCTGACTCAGAGGACTGCCCGGACTCAATTGCAACGGTGAACTCTTTGGTGACAGCCCTAAGAGACACCTTTCACTTAGAGGACCCAGGATCTTCGGATGTCAATCCAGGAGTATCCTTTCATCGTGCTAAGCCGGCACCTCAAAGGTTCAGCTCTCACGCTGACTTTGATGACATTCTGGAAACTGCATGGAAACATCCAGACAAGAGGTTTCCGGGAATCAAGACAATTCAAGAACGTTATCCATTTGACAAGGACCTTGTCACTAAGGTGGTTTCCCCTCCCTCAGTGGATCCACCAATTTCCCGGATCTCTAAGGCGACTACACTGCCTCTGGCAGATGCCGCTGCCTTCGAGGATCCCACGGATAAGAAGGTAGAATCCTTAGCGAAGTTTGCCACTGAAACAGCTGGCTCTTCTCTTCTTCCTATCTTCGCCTCGACATGGGTGTCCAAGGGCCTGGCGGAGTGGTGCCAAAAGCTCCATCAGGATATCTTAGCGAGATCCCCCCCGGAGGATCTATCTGCTCTGGCTCTCCAATGCTCTAAAGCTGGGGACTTCCTGTGCACAGCTTCCATGCAGGTAGCCCGTTGTACTGCTTTTGCTGTGGGTCACCTAGCGGCTCTCCGCTGCTCTATGTGGCTTAAAGCTTGGAATGCGGATGCCGCTTCCAAAAGGTCTCTCAATGAGCTTCCCTTTACGGGCGGCCGTCTTTTTGGCAAACGCCTTGATGAAATTATCTCTGAGGCAACGGGAGGTAAGAGTTCCTTGTTACCTCAAAATAAGGCTCGCCCTACTTCCCAAAGGAAGCCCTTTTCCTTTCGGTCGGACTCCAACCGGTCCGGCCAATTTGCGACTAAATCAGGCAACCGCAAGCCCACTTCTGCATGAAGTGAGGCCCCCACCCATGGTTTCTTCTTGGGTGGGAGGTCATCTCTTGTTTTTCCGAGACATTTGGACCTCTCACATTCAGGACTCTTGGGTCAGCGATGTGGTGTCCAACGGTTACCGGATCGAATTTGCCTCCCTTCCGAGGGATCGCTTTTTTTGCTCCCGGGCCCCCCGGTCTCCTCCTCTGGTGAAGCAATTTAGAGCGGCTCTCCAGTCTCTGCTTCTTCAGGGGGTTATTGTTCCCGTTCCTCCAGGGGAACGGTTTTGGGGTTTCTATTCAAATCTTTTTGTGGTTCCCAAGAAGGAGGGTTCTGTGCGTCCAATTTTGGACCTCAAGCGTCTCAACCATCACCTTCTCATCTGCCACTTCCGAATGGAATCTCTCCGTTTGGTGGTGGCGTCCCTGGAACAAGGAGAGTTCCTTTCATCAGTGGACATCAAGGATGCCTACCTCCATGTGCCAATATTCCCAGGCCATCGCCTTCGCTTTGCGGTTCCGGAGGGGCACTTTCAATTTGTAGCTCTCCCCTTCGGTCTAGCCACGGCTCCTCGGGTCTTTACAAAGATCCTTGCGCCAGTGATGGGCCTGTTATGGTCGAGGGGAATCTCGGTGATACCCTATCTGGACGACCTTCTCATCAAGGCTCCAACCAGAGCCCAGACTCTGGAGAATCTGGACGTCACTCTCCACACTCTGACTCGCTTCGGGTGGATGGTCAACCGGTACAAGTCAGTCCTCCGCCCTACCCAGTCTCTAACCTTCCTGGGACTTCAATTCGACACGGCCTCTGCCCGGATTTGTCTTCTGTCGGACAAACATCTGGCGCTCCGGTCGGGGTCCGTTACAACGGATGCCAGCCTGTCGGGCTGGGGCAGCGTGTTCAGGGATTGGACGGTTCAGGGACTCTGGTCTCCCCAGGAGACCCTTCTTCCAGTAAACATATTAGAATTACGGGCGATTCTTCTTTGTCTTCTTCATTGGGAGTCCCGTCTTCAGTCCCCTCCTGTCCGCGTTCAGTTGGACAACGCCACGGCCGTGGCGTACATAAATCGACAGGGCGGCACTCGCAGCTTGGCAGCCATGGCCGAGGTGACCAAGATTCTCACCTGGGCAGAGAGCAAGGTTCCGGACATTTCGGCGATTCACATTCCGGGGGTGCTCAACTGGGAAGCGGACTTCCTCAGTCGGTTCTCACCCGACCCCGGTGAGTGGTCTCTACATCCAGAGGTCTTCGCACAACTCTGCGACCTCTGGGGTATTCCGGACGTGGACCTCTTCGCGTCCCAGCACAATCGGAAGATCCTTTTTGTGTCCAAGTCCCGGGACCCTCAGGCTCTGGCTGTGGACGCCCTAGTGATTCCTTGGGCGGAGTTTGCCCTACCCTATCTGTTCCCTCCTCTTTGCTCCTTCCCAGGGTGTTGAGGAAGCTCAAGGCAGAGGACGTCCCCGCCATTCTGGTAGCTCCAGATTGGCCCCGAAGGTCGTGGTACGCCGACGTAGTCAGGCTCCTGGACGAAACTCCACTGCGCCTTCCGCTCCGTCCGGACCTGCTCTCTCAGGGTCCTCTTTGTCACCCCAATTTACAGTCGCTGCATTTGACGGCGTGGCGGTTGAGACCGCGGTTTTGAGGGTTCTCTTCCCAAGTCATTCACACCATGCTCAAGGCTCGTAAGCCCTCCTCTGCAAGAATTTACCACCATACTTGGCGGTCTTATTTTCGTTGGTGTGAAGCTCAAGACTTCTCCCCAGTAACCTTGTCAGTTCCCCATTTTCTCTCCTTTTTGCAGTCTGGGTTGGAACTGGGGTTGTCTCTCAGTTCCCTTAAAGGTCAGGTTTCGGCCCTTACTGTTCTTTTCCAGCGGCCCCTGGCTTCTAATTCTCATGTCCGGACTTTCCTTCAAGGAGTGACGCATGCTGTTCCTCCTTATCGGTCACCCTCTCGCCCTTGGGACTTGAATTTGGTTCTGAGTGCCCTCCAGGGTGCACCCTTTGGGCCCCTTAGAGAGGTGTCTCTCCGCCTCCTTTCTTGGAAAGTGACATTTCTTGTCCATCCGGAGGGTGTCTGAATTGGCAGCTCTCTCCTTACGTTCTCCACTTCTGGTGATCCACCAAGACAAGGTTGTTTTCCGGCCAGATCCCTCCTTTTTGCCTAAGGTGGTTTCGGCCTTTCATCTCAATGAGGACATTGTCCTCCCGTCTTTTTGTCCTGCTCCTTCTCATCCTAAGGAACGCTTACTACACAAGCTGGATGTAGTTCGAGCTGTTCGGTCTTATCTCTCCATCACTTCTTCGTTTCGTCAGTGTGATTCCTTTTTCGTCCTTATGGAAGGTCGTCGCAAGGGACAACCTGCTTCCAAGGCCACCATTTCTCGGTGGATTCAGTCTGCCATTTCGGAGGCCTATCGCTGTAAGGGGAAGATTCCTCCTTTCAGGATTGTGGCTCATTCTACCCGTTCTGTTGGGGCATCCTGGGCTCTCCAGAATAGAGCCTCGGCCTCGCAGATTTGCAAGGTGGCTACCTAGTCAGCTTTGCACACTTTCTTGAGGTTCTACCGAGTTCATACCTTCGCATCGACTGATGCTAGTCTGGGCTGTAAAGTGTTACAGGCGGCAGTGGAACGGCCGTCTGCCTGACTGCTTCTCTGCCCACCCAAGGGACGGCTTTGGTACGTCCCACGGTCTGTGTCCCCCAATGGAGCCGATAGAGAAAAGGAGATTTTTTAACACTTACCGTAAAATCTCTTTCTCGAAGGATCCATTGGGGGACACAGCTCCCACCCTTTTGGGATTTTCCTTGGTTCTCTGTCCGAGGGTGTGTTCAGTTATGTTTTTTCTTCTGGTTCTCGGACAGTTTTGGGTTTTTCTTGACCTGTTAGTCTCCTCCTATTGCTCTGGAACTTAAACTGATTAGCTCAGAGCCTGAAGGCAGGTATATCCTGGTGGGAGGAGCCAACAGTTTTTGTTGCCATAGTGTCACACCTCCTAGAGACAGCAGCATACACACGGTCTGTGTCCCCCAATGGATCCTTCGATAAAGAGATTTTACCGTAAGTGTTAAAAAATCTCCTTTTTTTTATAACATTTTATTCCAAATAAAATTGATAAAATATGTATTAAAAGTTTTATATATGCAAATGTGGTATCAAAAAAAGTACAGATCACGGTGCAAAAAATTAGCCCTCATACAACCGCTTATACGGAAAAATAAAAAAGTTATAGGTCAGCAAAATAGAGGGATTTTATACGCACTCATTTTGTTAAAAAGTTTGCGATTTTTTTAAAGCTGTATAATAATAGAAAAGTATGTAATCATGGGTATCATTTTAATCGTATTGACCCACAGAATAAAGAAAACATGTCTATTTTACCGTAAAGTGTACAGCATGAAAACAAAACCTTCCAAAATTAGCAAAATTGTGGTTTGCTTATCAATTTCCCCACACAAATAGTATTTTTTTAGTTGTGCCATATATTTTATGGTAAAATGAGTGAAGTCATTACAAAGGACAACTGGTCGCGCAAAAGACAAGCCCTCATACTAGTCTGCGGATGAAAATATAAGAGAGTTATGATTTTTTAGAAGGCAAAAATAAAATTGTCTGAGTCCTTACTTCGCCCCCAGACATCTTATCCCCTATCCCCTATGACGCCGGGCCCGCCGCGATATGATGCGGGGTCGCCGTGTGACCCCACGTTATATCGCATGACCGGGACTCATAACGTACGCGTACGTCATGGGTCCTTAAGGGGTTAAAAATCTTAATCCTTCCAGTATTTAACAGCTGCTGTATACTACAGAGGAAGTTCTTTTCTCTTTGAATTTCCTTTCTGCCTGACCACAGTGCTCTCTGCTGACACCTCTGTCCATTTTAGGAACTGTCCAGAGTAGGGGCAAATCCCCATAAAAAAAACTTATCCTGCTCTGGGCAGTTCCTGACATGGACAGAAGTGTCAGCAGAGAGCACTGTGGTGAGACAGAAAAGAAATTCAAAAAGAGAAGAACTTTCTGTGGAGAAAATAGCCACTGATAAGTGCTGAAAGGATTAAGATTTTTAAATAGAAGTAATTTACAAATCTGTTTAACTTTCTGGCACCAGTTCATTTAAATAAAAAAAATGTTTTCCAGTGGAGTACCCCTTTAAGCTCCTGGAAGCAGGGATGATGGGAATTATACCATGTGTGTTAGATACAATTAGATTTTGAGCTCCTGTAGTCAGGGATTATGGGAGTGAGACATTGCATGGGACATACAGAAATTAGATTGTGAGATTCTGGGGTCAGGGATGATGGAAGCCTATATATTTTGTGGTGTCCACAAGGTGTAAGGTGTAATTGTCAATTTGTGACGCCAGGGGCACCGTTAACCACTATGGTCCAAGGTTTGAGATAGCTCTCCTGGGCAAGGCAGGGGTAAGAAATATACCAATGCAAGGTTACGGATAACTATCTTTATTGTTGCAGGAATTAGTAGATCCATGACAGAACAGACTTTGGTGCAGAGGGAAGTGCAGAGTAAACTGGCATAGCCTGTCACCTTGCTGAGATTTGTAGTGGATGAAACTGCAGATTAGTAGTTATGGCAGCCCATGTTGGATTTTGAGACTTTGTGCTGACTGACTGACCGACTGAAGACTGTGTCTCCCCAAGTACTCTTACCACCAGGCTTTGAATTTCCCCTGTGTGCAAGGGTTTTCCTGAGATTGGCATGGCTGCAGCCTTTTGGATTTCTCCTCCTTAGGCAGGGGCGGACTGGCAACAAGGGGCCCCCGGGCCAAAAACACAATCACCACACAATAACTGGATAATACCGCCATATTGTAGTGAATAAAACCACTATACACAGACCAGTATACTATACAGGATCTGTATACAATATAAATGATTATATACAGGAACATATTGGGGTAAATATCTGCTGCACACGCGATCTGTACACCATAGAAGTGATTACAGTTATATTTTGGGACTCACAATTACATATTTTCTGATCAGCATTGTCCTCTTTCCTTTTCTTCTCTGTCTGGATCAGACCGACATGTGGATCTCTTAACATCTGCAGGAAAAACATGTGAGACTCTGCATTTTTCCAGTGCTCTCCCCTCCTCTACACAATCTTTCCATCTATAGGCCCGCAAACTGTAATAATGCCCTCCTTAGTGTCCTGCACAGTAAAAGGGCAGGTAGGTAGGTAGCCAGGTAAACAGGTAACAAGGTAGGTAGATCAGGAAGCCAGATATGTAGGTAGGTGACAAGCCAGGTAGGTAGGAGGTTAGCTAGGTAGCCATGTGTGAAGGCCAGGTATGTACATAGTTAGGTAGCTGGGTATGTAGGTAGTTAGATAGCCTGGTATGTAGGTAAGTAGTCAGGCATCCAGGTATAAAGTTAAGTAGCCCCCCCTTCCCCATACGTATAGGCAGCAGAGTTACCCCCCCCCCCTTCCCTGTAGGTATAGGCAACAGAGTTAACTCCCCCTTCCCTTTAGGTATAGACAGCAGAGTTTTTCCCTCCCCTTCCCTGTAGGTATAGGCAGCAGAGTTAGCCCCCCACCCTTCCCCATAGATATAGGCAGCAGACTTAACCCCCCTTTCCCATAGGTATAGGAGCAAAGTTAACCCCCCTTTCTCCTTAGGTATAGGCAGCAGAGCCCCCCCCCCTTTCCCTGTAGGTATAGGCAGAGTTAAAGCCCCCATTCCCCATAGGTATAGGCAGCAGAGTCCCCTCCCCCCCTTTCACCGTAGGTATAGGCAGAGTTAACCCCTTTTTCCCATAGGTATAGGCAGAGTTACCCCCCCCCTCCCCTGTTCCCCATAAGTATAGGAAGTTATCACCTCCCCTTCCTTATAGGTATAGACAGAGTCCTGCCCTTTCCCCATAGGTATAGGAAGAGCCCCCCCCCCTTTCCTACATAGGTAAAGGCAGAGTTACCCCCCTTTCCCCATAGGAATAGGCAGAGTTACACCCCTTTCATCTGAGGTATAGGCAGAGTTACCCCCCTCCCCCTTTCCCCATAAGCATAGGCAGAGTTACCCCCCCCCTTCCCCATAGGTATAGGCAGAGTCCCCCCCTTTCCCCATAAATATAGGCAGAGCCCCCCCCCCTTCCCCATAGGTATAGGCAGAGTCCCCCCCCCCTTTCCTACATAGGTAAAGGCAGAGTTACACCCCCCCTTTCCCCATAAGTATAGGCAGAGTTACCCACCCTCCCCCTTTCCCTTTCCCTAAAAGTATATTCAGGGTTACCCCCCTCTTCCCCATAAGTATAGGACGAGTCCCCCCCCCCCCCCCGCCTCTTTCCCATAGGTATAGACAGGGTTAAAAAAAAAAAAGTGATGCTCACCTGATATCCCACGCAGCGATTTCCTCAGCAGCAGGGGCCCGCCACAGTGCAGGCGCCGATGAGTGATGTAATCGGCGCCTGTACTGCGTGCTGCGTGGGGGAGGAGGTCACGTCTCCTCTGTGTCACGTCTCCTCTGTGCAGATGCGGCTCAGACAGAGGGGATGCCTTCTCCTGTATGTGCGTGTGTCGCACATACCGGAGAAGGCAGCGCTGTCTGCTGGGGATCTGGGACGAGTGTCCCAGATCCTCAGCAGTGACAGCGGCGGCACTCGGACGATGTCAAATGGGACCAGCCGGTCAGTCCGCCTCTGTCCTTAGGCCTCCTCTGACTTCTTCACTCACTTCCACACAGCACTGATCTGTACTGCACTTCTCCTTACTCTCTAACTGAACAGCTCCAAACCCCTACACTACATAAAGGCCAATGTTGGGCCCCCCCCCCCCCCCCAACATTGGCCTTTATGTAGTGCAGGGGTTTGGAGCTGTTCAGTTAGAGAGTAATTATGTACTGTACCTGTACCCTTAAGGGAATGCTGCAGAGTGACCAGGTGACCCTGACCCCCTAATGGGAGCCCCCCCCCCCGGCTTCCATTAGGGGGTCAGGGTCACCTGGTCACTCTGCAGCATTCCCTTAAGGGTACAGTATATAATTTATTACAACATAACACAGGAATACAACTCAATATAATAAATTCCACTATGGAGCAGTGGGCGCAACGCAGAGATAGCAGGGATGCCTGAGGCAATCTTTAGCCCGCAGGACAGCATTTGGTGCTGGGACACCACAATTGTACGAGTCAAAAAAAATTACATTGTGAGCTTTTGGGGTCAGGGTTGATAGGAGTTATACTATGGGTGAGATTTATCAAAACCTGTGCAGAAGGAAAGCTGACCAGTTGCTCATAGCAACCAATACAATCGCTTCTTTTCTTTATAAAAAAGGCCTCTGAAAATCAAAGAAGCACCACTCTTACTCTACACAGGTTTTGATAAATCTCCCCCCATTGTATGTGATATAGTTAGATATTAGCCTGGTGGTAGGAATGATGGGAGTCCTCATAGACTTTCTTGTTACTGTATTAGGCTGGGTCCACACTACGTTTTGTCCCATACGGGAGCGCATACGGCAGGGGGGAGCTAAAAGCTCGCGCTCCCGTATGTGACCGTATGCGCTCCCGTATGTCAATCATTTCAATGAGCCGACCGGAGTGAAACGTTCGGTCCGGTCGGCTCATTTTTGCGCCGTATGCGCTTTTACAACCGGACCTAAAACCGTGGTTGACCACAGTTTTAGGTCCGGTTGTAAAAGCGCATACGGCGCAAAAATGAGCCGACCGGAACGAACGTTTCACTCCGGTCGGCTCATTGAAATGAATGGCATACGGGAGCGCATACGGTGACATACGGGAGCGCGAGCTTTTAGCTCCCCCCTGCCGTATGCGCTCCCGTATGGGACAAAACGTAGTGTGGACCCAGCCTTAGCTATCGATAATATGGACAATAAATGGCAAGTTTTAGGGTACGTTCACACGAGCGGATTTACAGCGTATTTTACGCTGCGGATCCGCTGGTGAAGGCCCGCTCTATGCTGTCTTTACATGTGCCTGCTGGTAGCGGAAATACGCCGCGACGAGCAGACACACTGCAGCGTTGTGCACGGCATACTCGCACATCGCGGCCACTCTCCCTGCTCTGAGCTAAGCAGAGAGCTCCCGCGATGTGCGAGTATATTGCGACTTGCACATCACAGTGTGTCTGCTATATGCCGCTATGAGCAGGCACATGTAAAGACAGCATAGAGCGGGCCTTCACCAGTGGATCCGAAGCGAAATACGCTGCGAAAATTTGCTCGTGTGGACGTACCCTTAAAGTAAATTAATCTAAGATAATGAAGCTAGAACAGAAGAAAGTGTATAACATACCTCACTATATCGCTCTCCCTTATTCACTAGGCCGCCCTCCATCCTGTTAATGTGGACCGATCGTCACCAGACCCGGCGGTGATCAACTTGTGAGTGGTGAAAATGTTCTCGGCCTTTTGGCTAGTAGTACCCTTCCTGTTAGTTGGCGGTGTGGAAGACCAGCAAGGCAGGATGGGGAACCACACAGCAGGGCCGGTGTACCAGGGATGGCTGTGGAAGGCAGCAGTCATCTCTTATGAGACCTGTTTCTGCTTGATCTGGCCCTAAGGTTCGGGTAGAGTAAGAGCTGAGGTGCAAAATTGCCCTGGGAGTGGTGACCCCAGGGTGCCGGAATTCACTTGGGAGTTTGTCGCCCCACTTGAAGGATGGCACATAAGATGCACTTTTTCTCTCACTTCCAGGCACTCACCCTTAGTATCCCGGCCTTCCGGCTAGGATGGGGGAATTCATATAGATCCAGTTGGATGTCCCCACAGTATTACACTGTGCACATCCACTTATTATTATTATTTTTTTTGTCACTGTGTCCACGTTTTTTTTTTTAGGATTGGTTAGGGTGCTGTAGCCCTTCTGGGTGTCCCTCCTTCCGGTGTAGAGGAGGTATGCGTAGCCATTAGGTTCCTCACCCCCCTGCCATGCCCCGGGCACCCTTCGGCAAGGGCGCCAAACCAGTTTCACTGGCTCCTTGGTGACAACTTGGTTTTTGCCCAGTTGCTCGTCAGGAGCACTTTCAGTCCCTGAGTTGCTTCGGTGAAAGGAGACATTGTACCTGGAGCCTTGCAGGTGCCTTTTGGCCAGTAGGTGAAGGGTTTGGTTTATTGGGGGGGGGGCTCTCTCCTTTCGGAGAAGGGCTTGCGATGTACCGCATCCTCGTACACATTTTTTATGTGAACATTTGCACTTTTTACTTGCACTTGGGTTACTTGAGAGCACGTACCTCCACTCTTCAAAAAAAAAAAAAAAATATATAACTGTATAAGAATTTTCACTGTGTAGGGTATCTATCCCATAAGCAGCTGCGTTCAGCGTGCTCGTCCTTCTGGTGATATGTGCTGGTGCGGCGAATGTTCCCGATATAAGGTCTGATTTACTGTTTATATCTTTCCCTATTTAAACACAGGTAAAGATCATCCCGCCGGCGCCGTTATTTATAGCCATTCGCCTCTGGCTCTCCTCCGCTCATTCCCTTCTTTTGTTCTCAAAGCTTTTGACAAAGTTTTACTGTAAGTTTTTTTTTTTTCTTACGAAGGCCAAAGACATATTTTCATTTGCAGCTTTAGAAGTTTTTTTTTTAGAAACAAGTAAAGCTTTAGAGACGTCGGAGAGCAGTAACCGGGTTCATCGGTCTCCAAGATATTGCCGGTATCTGTCACCAGCACCTCAGGACAGGAAAACATCAGTGCTCTCAAATTGTAGCCCTCCAGATGTTGCAAAACTTCAACTCACATCATGCCCGGACAGCCGTTGGCTGTCCGGGCATGCTGGGAGTTGAAGTTTTGCAACATTTGGAGGGCCACAGTTTGAGACCACTGTGCTAAATTAGCACTATTGCATTACTTTCCGCAGCTGTAGATATGGGCATCCAAAAATTTATGGAAAAGGCACACTCTCTCCACATGAATGGGTGAGATATTTTCGGCCTGATATTACAGCTGTATGCACCTTCCACTTCCCTCCCACCCCCCTTTACTGTAAAACTGAGTGAGAAGTTGCAGCTGCATCCCCCTCCTTCCCTCCTCTTGGTCTGTTATTTACTGTAAATCTGATAACGCAAACAAAAAAATTATTACTGCTTAAACAGCAGTCCAGAGAGTGTAGGAGATAGAGCCAGTGGGATGGCAGACCATACTGGTGCCGCAACCCATCATGGTTGAGGTCAGGTGGACAGGAGGACCTCCAGTGGATTCTGCAATGCACTGGGGGTGCTCAATATATTGTATAGTTTGTGTAATGTATTTTGGGGCCCACCCGATGTGGTGTTTCTCTGCACACTCACGAGCACCCATCATTTCCCACAACCAATCACGAGAATCGATAAAGTGTCCCTTACTCAGAGAACAAATTAAGGTGCAGTCACTTGCAGAGTAAAAGACAATATGATTGCAGGAGTGAGGGGGCACTGCTTGTAAAAAACAAGGTCATGGATATGGGGTCCCTGAAACAGTCTCTACTAAACTCCTAGCCTTTCTTTATGCAAATGCTTTAGTTCTGATAATCTTTACAGATAATCTTTACATGGGCTGACTACCTGCAGTTTTGTTCAGAAAGGAAGTTACTCAATGAGCGGAGCTGCAATGCCTACTGCAGGGTGCAGGTCTTTAAACAATTCAGTGACATGGCAGCTACAACATCTTTAGGCCTGGCCTAAGGTCCTGCGCTATGGTGCTTTTTTCAACTTCTCCCCAAAGTCTTCTATATCTGGAGCTGTACTGTAATGTGTAATTCCTCATGTTAGACTGAACGTGAGTCTCCAGGATAAGTAGTTGTTTATATGCAGGAATAAATACTACCAAAAGTGGTCCAGATTATCAAGTTTGGGGCTAGTTAGTTTGGAAAAAAAAATGTTAAGGGAAATTTTAGCACAATGTACAAATATATGAATGGAAAGTGCAGAGGTCGTTTTATACCTAGGCTGGTGACAATGACAAAGGGGCATCCTTCACATCTAGAAGAAAAAAGGGTTTTACCATCATTACCATCATTGTCTTCCTCTTGGTCAACACAATAGGGTTATAGACATACATAGAAGAGGTAGGCAAGCACTCACTACAATGGACGTCTATACATGCGAGGCAACCATATTGCAGGAAGGCATAACCAGACAGTGCGGAGCACTCAAAGGCTACTGCCAGCCGTTTCGCAAAAAGGTACATGTTTCTTCCGTCCTTCTTGAGGCTGAAAGCAGCATGTATCTTTGTGCGAAATTGCCAGCAGTCGCCTCTGAGAGCTCCGCACCGTCTGGTTATGACTTCCCATGATATTGTTGCTACGCATGTATTGACGTCCATTGTGGAGTGCTTGCCTACCTCTTCTATGTATTTCATAGACTTTGGACTGCATTCCTTGTATGGTTTAGCACACCGACAGTGTCACCTGTTATTTATCTCAAGCTATACCGCCCGTGGGAACCTAAGTTGTAAACTGTAGCTGGTGACTTAGTTATTCTGTGCCCTCACCCCTTCATCCACCTTGCCTGTATGTTACAAAAGGGTTATAGGTTGAACTTAATGGACTCTTGTCTTTTTTCAACCTTATAAACAATGTAAGTCCAGGTCACTAACTATGAATCCTAACTAATGGAAGGTGGGAGTAAGACTGGGTTAGGCCATGTTCATAATGTGCAGAATGTCCGCACGGAAAACACAGGTAGACATTCCGCATATTTGAATGTTCCGGCAGGCGCTAGGACTGCTCGGAAATGCATTGCCTTCTATGAGACATGTCTATTCTTTCTGTGAATGCCGGAATCGGGTTTTTCACGGCAGAAACATCCTTTATGTGCACAGTGCAGCAGAATCCAATTAAAATCAATCGGACTCTGGTGCAGTGGAATTTTTCAGCAGAATATTCCCATGGAATTATGCTCGGAAACTCTGCCTTCTGAACATAGCCTTAGACTAGACAACAGCTGGCAAAGCGCGGCAGGGATAGGGAGGCTCTTCCCACCAACTAGAATTTCCCTCAATGTAATGGACTAATGTACAGTAATGCTGGAAGTCTGTCCAATAAAACAGAGGAACTGGAGTTGATAATGTCTGAGGAGGATTATGACTTAGTGGGTATAACAGAGACTTGGCTGGATGATAGCTGTGACTGGGCGGTCCACATACAGGGTTATAGTCTATTCAGGAAGGATCGGACAAAACGGAAATGTCACGCATCTGGATGCGGGCGGTCTGGAACAGGATGTGGATCCTCTACCTGTGTGGCTGATGACTCGGATCGTATCGGGGAGCCGAGTCTAAGGTGCCGCTGGTCTTTACCAGAGCCCGCCGCAAAGCAGGATGGATTTGCTGTGGCAGGCGACACTCAGGTCGCTACCCCCAATACGGCTCGACCACACATGTAACTGGGCAAGGCGAGGTACAGGAGGCGTAGTCAACGTAGCAGAGGGTCAAGGCAGGTGGCAAAGGTTCATAGTCAATAAACGTAGCGGAAAGGTCTGGGTACACGGGTATGGCAAACAGGCAATAGGGTACGCTTTCTCTCAGGCAAATGGCACTGAAGATCCGGCAGGGGTGTGTGGGAGGTGCAACAACTTTATAATGTGCGGTTCAGGTGCATTACTAATGGGCATACTGGCCCTTTAAATCTCAGAGCACCAGCACGCGCGCGCCCTAGGAGACGGGGACAAGCACACTGGAGCTGAGACACAGTGAAGGAGGCAGCAGAGGAGCAAGGTAAGTGACGGGCCGGGACTCACATGCGGGCATGCCCTACGATGCGAATCCTGGCCCTGCCGGGAGCAGAGACGGTGCTCTCGCGGCCGACATGTGCGGCCGGAGTGCAGGTAGTAACAGTACCCCCCCCCCCCCCTTTTGGTTTCCCCCTCCTTTTGCGGCTAAGAAATTTCTTGAGCAGGTCTTTGTCCAGAATATTGTCCTGCGGCTCCCAAGACCTCTCCTCTGGTCTGAAACCTTCCCAATCAACCAGTAGAAAGCGTTTTCCTCTGACAAACTTAGAGTCCAAGATTTCCTTCACAACATACACATCTGAGGTACCAGAGATGGGAGCAGGAGAGATGTCCCTTGGAGAAAAACGGTGGAAGATGGCTGGTTTCAGTAGAGAAACATGGAAGGAGTTCGAGATCTGGAGAGAGGAGGGAAGATGAAGGGAATAAGCCACAGGACCCAAATAATCTTGAAACGGATATATTTAGTGGATAGCCAGACTTTGTCACCAGGAGAATACTCAGGAGGAGGTCTCTTCTTATCTGTCTGAACTTTCATGCGAGAAGTAGCCTGTAGAAGTGAAAGACGTGTCTTTTGCCAGATGGAAGAAAAATTCTGTACTTGTTCATCGATGGCAGGAACTACAGAGCAGAGACAGTGCGCTCGCGGCCGGAGCCAAGGTAGTAACAGGAAAGGGGGAGGAGTTTGTCTTTATGTAAAGTCCAGTCTGAAGGCCGCACTGCAGGAGGATATACGGGAGGGAAACGATAATGTGGAGTCATTATGGGTAGAAATATATGGAGATAAAAAAAAAAATTCTTATAGGGGTTTACTATAAGCCACCGAACATAATGGAAGAGCCAGAAGATCAATTACTGAGGCAAATAAACAAGGCAGCAACTCAGAATGATGTGATAATAATGGGGACTTTAACTATCCTGATATAAACTGGGAGACTGAGACCTTAGAATCTCATAAAGGAAACAGGTTTCTGACTATAGCTAAAGACAATTATCTGTCCCAAATGTTGCACGGCCCGACCAGAGGGGGCGCCCTACTAGACTTAATATTAACCAACAGACCTGACAGAGTAACTAATGTGCAGGTAGAAGGACACCTAGGAAATAGTGATCATAATATAATACATTATAACTTGTTCATCTATAAGGGAATCTCTCGAGGGGCCACAAAAACAATTAACTTTAGGAAGGCAAAGTTCGATCAACTCAGAGAAGCCCTTAACAATATAAAATGGGATAATGTCGTCAAAAACAAGAATACTGACACTAAATGTGTACAGTACTGGGCACCAGTGTACAAGAAAAATATAGTGGAGCTGGAGAGGGTTCAAAGACAGGCAACCAGAGTAATACGGGGAATGGGAGGACTACAGTACCCAGAAAGATTATCAGAATTAGGGTTATTTAGTTTAGAAAAAAGAAGGCTTAGGGGCGACCTAATAACTATGCATAAATATATCAGGGGACAGTACAGAGATCTCTCCCACGATCTATTTATACCCAGGACTGTATCTATAACAAGGGGGCATCCTCTACATCTAGAGGAAAGAAGGTTTCTACACCAGCACAGACGGGGTTCTTTACTGTAAGAGCAGTGAGACTGTGGAATTCTCTGCCTGAGGAGGTGGTCATGGTGAACTCTGTGAAAGAATTTAAAAGGGGTCTGAATGCATTTTTGGAGAATAATAACATCGCTGGTTATGTATACTAGATCTATAGGGACAGAACGTTGATCCAGGGATTTATTCTGATGCCATATTTGGAGTCGGGAAGGAATTTTCACCTCTAGTATGAGGGTTTTTTGCCTTCCTCTGGATCTCAGTAGGGACTCATTAGGGTTATAGGTTGAACTTGATGGACTCTGGTCTTTTTTCAACCTTATGAACTATGTTCCAGTAAGTGTACAGGCTGCCGGATAAAGTGAACAGCGTTAAGTGCACAGGATTGGTATAACACAGATTTATCACACATAAATGGCATAAAACAGTAACTTACATTAATAACAAGCAAATATCCTACAAGCAATATTCTCATCCCATAGGAATATGTCATAGGAGACTGAACATATAATGTAGTGAGTAGTGTTGCTCGCGAATATTCGCAATGCGAATTTTATTCGCGAATATCGCATATTCGCGAATTTGCAAATATTCGCGATTATAGCACTATATATTCGTAATTACGAATATTCGTTTTTTTTTTCTTCACAGTACACATCACAGTGATCATCCCTCTCTGCTTCCAGCTTGTGTGGTGTAAAGAAGGCTCTAATACTACTGTGTGAGACTGGCGTGCGAATTTTCGCATATGCGAAAATTTGCATATGCTAATGTTCGCATATGCAAATTTTCTCTTATGCTAATTTTTTTATAGGTTAATTTTCACATATGTTAATTTTCGCATACGCGAATGTTCGCATATGCGAAAATAAAACAAGCATATTACGAATATGCGAATATTCACGAATATATGACAAATATTCCGCCATATATTCGCGAATATTCGCGAATTCGAATATGGCCTATGCCGCTCAACACTAGTAGTGAGATGGTCAGGTTGGGCCTAGGACCTGCAGCTGTTATACCGACACAAAAATGCAGCAATATCAACCTCTTCTCAAACTGGCCTAAGGCTAAGTTTCCACTTGGTTATTTTTCTGGCAGTTTTTGAGCCAAAGTCAGAAGTGGATCCATAATGGAGGAGAAGTGTAAGTCCTTCCTTTATATGTCCTATTCCTTAAAGGGCAACTGTAGTGGAACACTTTTATATATGCCGGGCCTCAAAAATAAACAAAATAAACTCATACATACCTTCCTACGAGCCCCCGTTGGTCCGGCAGTGCTGACGTCATTCCACTTCCTGGGGACGGGGACGCCGCAGAGCCATCGGCATATCACCGGCCATGGCGATGTCCCGCCCCGGTCGGTGATCGGCTGAGCCCACTGTCATGTAAGGAGCTTTGGCCGGCTTCTTACATGACAGTGAGCTCAGCCTATCATCGGCAGAGGCGGGACATCGCTGCGACCGGTGATAGGCTGAAGGTTCTGTGACGTCCCAACACCAGGAAGCAGCGATAACAGCGGAGGACAGTGAGGCCGGTTCCTTAGCAACGGGGGAACGGAGGACAAAGGTAAGGTTAAGTTTGTTTTTTAATATTTGCAGCCCGGGCATTGTCTAGGTCAGTGGTCTTCAACCTGTGGACCTGCAGCTGTTGCAAAACTATAACTCCCAGCATGCCCGGACAGCCGTTGGCTGTCCGGGCATGCTGGGAGTTGTAGTTTTGCAACATCTGGAGGTCCGCAGGTTGAAGACCACTGGCCTAAATCTTATTTTCGGGGTAGGGTTATATTGCAGCCCACCCCGATAATACAGCTAGGGCCTATTTTCGGGGTAGGGTGTATTTTTGGGGAAACATGGTATGTATGAGTTTATTTTGTTTATTTTTGAGGCCCGGGCACGGGCATATAGAAAAGTGTTCCACTACAGTTGTCCTTTAAGAATACATTTCTGGCTTTGGCTCAAAAACTGCAACGGCAGTAATCCAAAAACTGCCAGAAAAAAAAAAATAAAAGCGGAAACTTAGCCTAAGGGTTAATTCACATGCTGCAGAAATGTCTACTACCAAAAACCCATTGATTTGAATAAAGTTGTTTTTCTGGCAAACATGTAGATTTCTGCAAAAGAAAAATAATAAAGAGAACATTCTTTTTGTAAATACATTTAAACCTGGTTCCTATTTTGCACATTTTAGATACATTTATACAAATCTATACGTCCTGCGGCCATGTCACCCAGCATGAAAATCTCCATTCTTTATACTGCAGCCTGTATCCAGAAAAATGAAAAAGTCGAAATGAGGTTTGTATTACCCACTGACCTCTACTGAAGGACAATGGGGGAGATTTATCAAAACCTGTGCAAAGGAAAAGTTGCCCAGTTGCCCATAGCAACCAATCAGATCCCTTCTTTCATTTTGCAGAGGCCTTGTTAAAAATGAAAGAAGCGAGCTGATTGGTTGCTATGGGCAACTGGGCAACTTTTCCTTTTCACAGGTTTTGATAAATCTCCCACAATGCTATTTATAAAAACAAGCACTGAATGGCTTTGTTGTCTTAGGCCGTGGTCACATCACGTATTCACCTTGAGGGCATGTTCCCACTTCGCGTATACACAGCATATTTCACGCTGCGCAAAATCTGCAGAAGCAGCGGGAAATACGCTGCGTATTCCACGCTCACCATTTACACAGGGCTTTCCGGCGGCAGCCCTATGTGTGCAGTGAGTTTTGGAGGCGGGGCCATGCCAGCACACGGCCCCGCCTCCAAAACTCACTACACGCATAGGACTGCCGCCGGAAAGCCCTGTGTGAATGGTGAGCAAGGGGTATGCAGCGTATTTCCCGCTGCTTTTGCAGATTTTGCGCAGCGTGAAATACGCTGCGTATATGCCAAGTGGAAACATGCCCTTAGTCTAAGGCAGTGTTTCCCAAGCGTATGCCTCAAGACCCCCAAGCGTGGTCCCTAAGACCCCCCAACAGGCCATGTTTTCTGGATTCCCTTAGTCTTTCCCGGGTGATAGAATTATGGTCAGTGAATCAGCCATCACCACAATTATATCACCTGTGAAAGACTAAGGAAATCCAGAAAACATGGCCTGTTGGGGGGTCTTAGGGACCACGCTTGAGAAACACTGGTCTAAGGTATACGTTGGGAGGGTTCCTGGTCTAAGGACAACGTTGGGAGGGTTCCTGGTCTAAGGACAACGTTGGGAGGGTTCCTGGTCTGAGGACAACGTTGGGAGGGTTCCTGGTCTAAGGACAACGTTGGGAGGGTTCCTGGTCTAAGGTATACGTTGGGAGGGTTCCTGGTCTAAGGACAACGTTGGGAGGGTTCCTGGTCTAAGGACAACGTTGGGAGGGTTCCTGGTCTAAGGACAACGTTGGGAGGGTTCCTGGGAAGCTGTAGCCACTGTATAGTATAGACCAGTGCTTCCCAACCTGTGTGCCTTCAGAAGTTGCAAAACTACAACCCCCAGCTTCCCCGGAGCAACTGCAAAACAGAAATTACAAATGCAATGTGAATGTTACCTAGAGCTGGTCATACACATTATTAGAGGTACCAGCCAAATATCTGACTTGCACAGAGGGGAGGAGGGGAGGCTCTTTCCCGACTCTTTCCTAAGAGCTGATGTTGGGGACAGAAATATCAGGCTTGTTGGGTGATGGCCCGGTAGAGAAGTTGCACTCCTGTACCTTCTGTCCTGTGTGGCGGACTCTATCTCAGTGTTCCCTAAGTTTACCCTTATTGTATATATCTCAAATGGTTAAGTGCCTTATATTATACAGTATATGAGATTGTCTTTCTAATGTTCATATGCCTTTAAATATTGTTACCAAGTCATGTAACCAGGGAAGGTGTCAGTGACCAGGTGACTTGTGTGGTGACCTATAGGACCCCTCCAAAGTCTCCCCCATATAAACCAAGGGAGGAGCTAGTTCAGCCTCTTAAAGAGTACCTGTCATAAGCTAAACTGTCCTTAAATCTGTCCCTGACTGATCCTGACACTAATCTTGCCTTTTATTCTTTTAAACCCCCCCCCCCCCTTTTTTTTTTAAAAGTCATCGGTGTTCCAGTGAGGGAGGAAGTGGGCGTGGCCCAGTAGGCTGCCAGGGCCGGCTTCTACCCTTCTTCCTGGCTGTGCAGATTATATGGTCCTCTCTCTCTTCTCTCCACGCCTGCTTGCACTGCACTGGGGTTGCGCACAGCGGGATGAATAATACAGGAGGAGAATGGGAGAGATGCACGAGGCGGACATATGTAAATTAGGTGTGCGCCATGCACAAACGAGCTCTGCGCTTGCTCTCTGCCTGTTTCATATACGCAGAAAGTGAGCTGCGCTGACATGACCTCCTGCAGTGGGACCACTGCCCTGGCAAGCAGTGGTCCGAATGTTCATTATGTGAGGGGGGAAATTCCATCCTGGACCAAGTAGGGTGATACCTAGTGGTCGGGATTTCAAAGGACAACAAATATGGTAAAAGTAAACATTTTCAAAAGAAATATACTAGAACGATTTTAAGTTTTTTAAAGATCTATATTATATAGAAGTTTACTTTTGCCCATTTAAGCTTCTTAAGTACATGTTGAGGGACAGTCAAGACCTGAGAGTGTCCGGTGTCCTGAGGAGATCCAAGCCTTACCACGCAGCCACGCTTCCATCACCAAGTGCCCCACAGCTGAACATCAAAGCCTGGTAAGCTACACGAGGGGTGAAGCCTAGTCAGTCCTAGTCAAGTCAGTCAAGTCTGTCTAAATTCAGCGTCGGTCTGCAGCATTCTGTCCAAGTCCACTACAAGTCCCAGTGAGACCACAAGTCTCCTAAGTCACTGGTCATCTCCTTTGGCCTAACTGAGCTGTAAACACTATTCCATCTGTCTGCCTCAGTAAAGCTGCCGTTGTTCCCTAACTTGGCATCGGAGTCATTATTTGCCCCTAGCCTAGCCCTGGATTCAGCGGCCATACCTCGGGTGGTGCCGAGGTTAACTATGCCCTGGCATCACGAATACAAGGGGTTAACGCCTTCTGCCCCTAGGGTAATAACATCTGCCCTCATCACACCCTCATCACAACTTTTGGCATCCTATGAACCGGATACAGGTGTGTGCCTTATGTAAAAAGTACCCCCCCAGTCTGAACTGTGTCCAGTATTGCCGAAAATGCCCATGCTGATGCGAAAAGAAATTGCGCCAGAAAGTGTACAGGAATTTGTCAGTGAAATCTGGTTGTTGCGAGGCGCTTGTGAAATACAGGGGGAGGTGAAGAAACGTTTGCTATCTGCCATTGTGAACAGTAGAAAAATTGTGCCCACCATGTGTAAAATGCGGACTGAAGTTATGCTGCGTAACAAAGTGCTGGCTGTACCTGAAAGAGTTAAAGATGTGCAAGAGAAGCGCGCAAAAAAGTCCTTGAGCGTGGAAGTCATGATGCCATTCCGAGTCCTAGGTGGAACGAGAAAGATCCGCCCCTTGTTTCTGGGGGAGCGGAAGTCAGCGATGCACCACTGACGTACTTCCAGCCGGTGGCCATTTTAACGAAGTCCACTATAATAGAAGCAGCGCCGCTGGACCTCTTCAGTTTGCCGGAAGTCTGTGGAGAGAGCAACATGGCGGGGGAGCAAGCAAGCATGAGGTCTGAGAGCCCTAAGATGGCGCTGAGCACCCGTAAAGTTGCAGCAGTCGCGGCTCAGATGTTCCAGGTGCTGGTGATCCTGCTGCAGAAGATTTCCATTGGGGCTGAAGATGCCTGCCTAAAAGACCCGCTGCCTGATGACGATGGAGAGTGGTCAGCGACTCCGGTGGGAGCGTGGCCGGTGAGGCTGTCCCCACACCCCAGAGAGGGAGAGCCACCCCTAGAGAGGCACAGAGCCTCGGTCATTAAATTTGATAAGGTGTGGGGGTATGGCACCCTCATGTGGAACGGTGGAACCATTCTAGTAAATCAAAGGGCAGTCAAAAGAGACTATCTCCCACCACTTCTGCAATCTCTGGAGAGCGGGGCGATAGTGGAATATACTCCAGTCAACAGCATGAGGGGAGAATAGGTGGCAGCGGTGACCCGTCTAAAGAACCTGTCCAAGGAAGAATACCTGCCCGAGGTGCCCGTCATGGCACCGAAATATTAGACCAAGTCATCTACAGATATGCCCAGGCCTACTCCTGGCGTTGAGGAGGTTTGGCCTACTCACCAGGTACCAACCAAAGTGCCTCGGCCTACTCCTGCTGAGGAGGAGGTTTGGCCGAACCGACAGGCACCAACACATTGTCCCCCAGTGGCGCAAGCTGCTGCTGTACAAATGGTAGTCACCATGAGTCCTACCATAACGGATTCCAAGTTGTCTCAAGTGAATTGGAACACTCACGTTAGACCTTTAGAGAGGGCACAGTCCCGTGGTCCCCGTTACATGTCCTAGCCTAGGAAGCAGTCCAACGGGTGAGGCTGGGATAGGAAGTTTTCAGGCTAATGCTTATAGGTGATCACTTTGTTTCCTGCTACATAGTCGTGAGACTGACATTGTTATCTGGAGATACCACTGTTGTTTTCTAGGTTTTCTGAAACATTCAAGAAAAGTGCCCGGTGGACTAACCAAGAACTCACCGTAACCATTTTGCATAAGTTTATGTGCCTGGCTTACAGCCTTGATCCTTTACTACGGACTCTTCTGTGCCAGAACTGTGGAGTGGTACTCAAAACTACTTAAAGAGTAATATATTGTTTAATGTCTTGCACAAGTGAATGCGATTACAATTATCATTGTGAAAATGTATTATGTGGTTCACCTTGTAATGGAGTGTATATAGAATGTTTACCCAAAATGTCTATAGTGCCTTCATGGCATTTGGATAGGAGGTGTCAGGAGAAGCATACCCGATCACCTCATTGCCATGCATGCTAGGTATAGAGAATAAAGTGTCTATGTATATTAAAGTTACCATTCTATAGCATATTAATGTCCAGTCACTAGAGAATAACTAATTATAATATCATTTTATGCACAGATAATCAGTAATGTACATAGCATATTTTGTGTGCATAAAATAGTCACATATTTAATCAGGACTGTAGCCTTGATATAATATATTCAGTCCACATCAGTCATCAAATGTCTATTGTTTCCTATCCACTGTGCACAGGGTTCTCTTGTGGCCAGAGAGTTCTCCTGAAAGGCGTAAGTAGCACGTAAGGTGGCAGAGCTATTGTGTACATTTGAAGTATTGTGAGCATTGTTTAGGGTGTGGTAGCGTTAGGGGTTAAAGCCTTGTGAGGTGTAGGGTCGTTAGGGTGTTGCTGTTCAGTATAGTAAAGGGCGCTGTTAACCCTTGTCACTCGTGACGCCAGGGTGAGGGTTAAATACTGTAATCTTGATAGGCCTATTGCCACCCTTCCCAAGAGCAATAGGTGAATGTAGAATAAAGGATTGTCCACAACCACTGTTAACTGAAAACTTGCAGGAACTTTTACTGAAGAATTTCTGTACATGAAGCAATAGTAACATTCCAGATAACAGAGTCCCTCTCACTTTATTCAATCCAGTAGACAGTAAGTACCCACTTGCTAATGCACGAAAAACAGCAAAGAGGGGTAAGTCATCTACTGGTTGCTAAGGAAGACGTCTATGATTTTTTATCGTTATAGGCACTAACCGGGATGGTGAGAAACGCCCTGCCTGGTCTCTGGACGCGATGGCTAATCATAGAGCCGGAGTTCTACTGACGCAGGTTGCTTCATGGTGGTTATCCTCTGGGTGTCATTGGTTGAAAATATGCCCATTTAAAGGGATATATACAGTGACATATATTAGTGTGATACTTGACTCCAGAGTTTGCCTTAACCATAGACCTAATCCCCTGAAGAAGTGTGGGGGGTAACTATATACTCTAACCTCTACATGGAAACGCGTTGGGATAAGGAAATATTTTGATCACTATATATGATAGTGTCAACATCGCATCTAGGATTATACAACTATAGCATGGTGTGTACCTAACCACTGGTGCTATACTTACCGCGTCATTGGTCTCAATAGTCGCAATATTGTGCTAATATCACTCCTTGATGATTTATTATCATTTTTATAGTTTGTGGATCGTTATTTTTAAACTACATTATTAAAAGTTACATTTTAGAAGGCACCTCAGTCCCTGGTAGGGACAACAATATATATTTTTTTCTGATTTACTGCCGAGAGGTATTATGTACTAAACCTGGGTATATGTATGGCCAAACTTCTCATACACTAATATTTCCTACTCTGGACAGTTCCTAAAATTATCTCATTTTCGGACTGTATCCATTTTTTTTAAAGGGGTACTTTTTTTTTTTATTAAATCAACTAGTGCCAGAAAGTTAAACAGATTTGTAAATTACTTCTTTAAAAAAAATCCTAATCCTTCCTGTACTTATTAGCTGCTGAATACTACAGTGGAAATTCTTTTCCGTTTGGAACACAGAGCCGTCTGCTGACATCATGAACACAGTGCTCTCTGCTGACATCTCTGTCCATTTTAGGAACTGTTCAGAGTAAAAGGAAATCCCCATAGCAAACATATGCTGTTCTGGACAGTTCCTAAAACGGACAGAGATGTCAGCAGAGAGCACTGTGCTCATGATGTCAGCAGAGAGCTCTTTGTTTCAAAAAGAAAACAATTTCCGCTGTAGTATTCAGCAGCTAATAAGTACAGGAAGGATTAAGATTTTTTAGTAGAAGTCATTTACAAATCTGTTTAACTTTCTGGCACCAGTTGATTTAAAAAAATAAATAAAAAAAAAGTTTTTCACCGGAGTACCCCTTTAATCTGGGCCATAATGTACATCTGCCCCTTTTATGTATCTATTACCTTCTCCCCTTCATATATCGTGGCGTACACCTTCAGTAACGGGGAGCAGCCTGCGGCGAAACAAAAGGAGTCCCATTTATAAAGCTTAGTAATGGCGAACACCTGGCGCAGCACAGAATACAGGCAGCCGCAGTATAAATGAAGTTATTTAATGGTGTCTGGCGATGGCCGGGCCAGCTGTGCTGCAGCTTTATGTCAGGACTGTAATGTGCGCCGCCAATGTACCCTCCTCTTATTATCCTGAAAGTACAGAAGGCTCCGGGATGAGATGCCACGTGCCGCCCTCACTTACCAGGCAGGTGGCACTTAGAAAGGGACATCTGCCACCAGCCAGAAGAGCCGCACTGCGCCCGCCGCGCACATGTAGAAGAGATGTCGGCTAGGACTTCACATCATTACACTTTTACGGTCACCTCTTATTTCGACAACGTTTTCCATTAACCCCTCATAGGGAATGAATGTTCTGCCTAAGTTCCCTTCTACAGTTTTATTTTATTTTTATTTTTTATTTTTTCCCCCTCATTTACATACAAAGCTAAATAAAATATTATGTTCATTATTAGGCTTACATGGGAACCAAAGACCACCAAATAGTGTAGTCAGTATTATGACTAGAGATGAGCGAACTTACAGTAAATTCGATTCGTCATGAACTTCTCGGCTCGGCAGTTGTTGACTTATCCTGCATAGATTAGTTCAGCTTTCCGGTGCTCCGGTGGGCTGGAAAAGGTGGATACATTCCTAGGAAAGAGTCTCCTAGGACTGTATCCACCTTTTCCAGCTCACGGGAGCACCTGAAAGCTGAACTAATTTATGCAGGAAAAGTTATCAACTGCCGAGCCGAGAAGTTCGTGACGAATCGAATTTACTGTAAGTTCGCTCGTCTCTAATTATGATCTATACCTGCTGGACGGGGGCCAAGAGTACAATGGGGCCCTATGGACACATTTGACACTAGGAAGTAAAGAGGAAAAATACAGTGTGAACAGCCACTTAGAGCAGTGGTCTCCAAACTGTGGACCTCCAGATGTTGCTAAAACTACAATTCTCAGCATGCCCTGACCATGTCACTCATTGTATGGGGTAGTGATCTTTATTAATGGCTTTTTAGCTGTTGCAAAACTACAACTCCCAGCATGCCCGGACAGCCGTTGGCTGTCCGGGCATGCTGGGAGTTGTAGTTTTGCAACAGCTGGAGGTTCACAGTTTGGAGACCACTGCCTTATGTTACATGAGCTTCCACTACAGATATAAAGGAGATATCTTATTTGAGGTATAAGGATAGATTCACATCTTGGATCCGCGCAGTACCCCATTGATTTCAATGAGCCGCCCGGAGTCAGGCAGTGTTCCCGATTGGCTCATTTTCTGACCATATCCGTTTTTTTTTTTTTTTTTTTTTAATCAACTGGTGCCAGAAAGTTAAACAGATTTGTAAATTACTTCTTTTAAAAAATCTTAATCCTTCCTGTACTTATTAGCTGCTGAATACTACAGTGGAAATTCTTTTCCGTTTGGAACACAGAGCTCTCTGCTGACATCATGAGCACCGTGCTCTCTGCTGACATCTCTGTTCATTTTAGGAACTGTTCAGAGTAAAAGGAAATCCCCATAGCAAACACTGGACAGTTCCTAAAAAGGACAGAGATGTCAGCAGAGAGCACTGTGCTCGTGATGTCAGCAGAGAGCTCGGTGTTTCAAAAAGAAAACAATTTCCGCTGTAGTATTCAGCAGCTAATAAATACTGGAAGGATTAAGATTTTTTTAATAGAAGTAATTTACCAATCTGTTTAACTTTCTGGCACCAGTTGATTTAAAAAAAAAAAAAGTTTTTCACCGGAGTACACCTTTAAATAGACTGAAAAGAGCAGCGGATGACGGTTTTCAGTCTGGTAGAAAAACAGTCAGAAAATTAGCCAACCGGGCGCTGGGCGGCTTCATAGAAATCAGTGCGGTACGGCGCCAATCTGGAAGCATTATGGCAGATTGCGGTTTTGAGATTCTCCCACCGTATCCGGCTGCCGGATTCGCAATCCAAGATGTAAATGCAGCCTATGAGGTATGAGCTCTGTATGTGTATGTAATTACCCAGCTCTGTATATGGTGGCGGTACAGGATTAGAAAAACATGGTTGCTTTTCTCCAAGCACAGCAGCACCACATCTGTTCACAGGTCATGTGTGGTATTGCAGCTAACCCCCATGCACTTCAAAAGAGCAAAGCTGCAATACCAGACACAACCTGTGGATAGATGTGGTGCTGTTTAAAAAAAAAAAAAAAGCAGCCATATGTTTCTAATCCTGGACAACTTCTAAACAGGAGAGTTCTATTGGTTGTCGCACCGTAGGTCCCAGCGTACCCATGAAGACCCCCCCGTTGCAAAAACTGAAAGATATAAGCTGTGCCGTTTTCACACTCTTTTGTGGTATTTTTTCAGGCAGAGTTTTCTAAAATCGCAAAGTAACATTTTTAAGGAAATCATGTTTTTTGGGGGTTCTTTTTCTGCATTTTCCTCTCCATTTCTTCAATAGAATCCCTTAGAGTCACATTATGAGTCCCATAAGTGAATCACATGACTGAAAAAAAAAATTAAGAGAGAGTAAAATGCAAAATAAAAGAACAAAAAAGTGTGGTAGCCTGAAGGGGTGATGCTGTCTGGGGTGTTGCGGAGTGGTAGAGTAGGGTATAGGATTAACCCTTAATTGTCGTGACGCCAGGGTGCTGTTTCCTCAATGCAATAGTCCTACCGCCAACTGTCCCAAAAACGATAGGGAGGAATAAATGAATGTCCTCAGCAGAAGATGATGAAAACCGGAATAAACTTTACTGTATATTTTATGCAACTGCAGGTAACATAACAGTCTTTTAGCAGAGGACCGTGGTACAGGCTCCTCACAGGTTTGCTGGGACTTCTGAGGTTAATGAGCTTAGGTTTGCTAGCCACTGTGCTACTGAATTTAGGGTATTTTGGAGTTGCAGTAGTCACACAGGATTTGTAGTTTTCAGCTGGATAACTCCCGGTTTAGTGGCTGCGGAAGATAAGGCTTCAGGCCTAGCATGAGTTAATGCAGATGATATAGATGTGCTTTCTCTGATATCCCAAGGGTAAGAGAGATGTTGCTGCTTTTGAGTTCAGCAGGAAGAGAGAGAATTTAGTGGCAGCAGCCCCTCATATATTAAGGGGGTGGGACAAAGCTCATTGGTTCTGCAAACCTGTCAGTCCTGACCCAAGGAACTATGGGTATGTCACATGACCCAAAGGTCCTTGAACCTTAACATAACACAATTATTTAAAGGCACATGACCTCTAAGGTCCTATACATAGACATACTATAATAAAATATATGGATTTATACACATTATCAAGAGGCGACTAGGGTTTAGCCCTCCAGGAGAGCCCTAATAGCATGGAGGGACCCTGGCTGAGGGGTCTACAGACTAAGGGACAGGATCAAGTCCTATACCGGGACACCACAAAAGTGTACCTGTCGTCAACAATAACTTTTTATATAATGTAGATAATACCATTACATGTGTATTTGTAATATACATTGGTTAAAAAATGAGTATATTTTTGTCCCTACAGCTATTGCCTGTGTGTCTATTGTAACACTCACGTTTCAGAAGACAGGAACCTCCGCTGGACCTGTGTGCAGATGACTCGGACCGTACCAGGAAGCAGAGTCTAAGTTTCCGCTGGTTTTCACCAGAGCCCGCCGCAAAGTGGGATGGACTTGCTGTGGCAGGCGGCACCCACGACACTATCCAGGTAGCATGGCTCGACCACACAGGCGGCTGAGGAGATGCAAGGCACAGGAGGGATAAGGCAGCTCGTAGTCAGGATAGCAGAAGGTCAGGGTAGGCGGCACAGTAGTGTAGTCAGGAACATAGCAAATGGTCAGTAGGCAGGAGGCAGAGGAGCAAGGTCAGGTCACGGAGCAAAGGATCAGACACACAGCAAGGCAATAGCAGGAATGCTTTCTCTCAGGCTCAAGGCTACAAAGATCCGGCAGGGAAGTGAGGAGGGTGGAGGAATTTATCAATGAGCCACAGGTGAATTACACTAATGAGCCCTTTAACCCCTTAAGGACCAAGGCAAATAAACCTGTACGCCCCTGAAAGACCAGGCCTGTTTTTTCAAATCGGGGATGTCTGTCTTTATTAGAGAATAACTCTGGTAACGTTTTGCCAATCACGATAATTCTGACATTGTTTTTTTGTCACAAGTTGTCCTTCATGTACATAGTAAAAGTAAGCCGATATCATTTGTAGTTTTTTTTTACAATGCAAAAAATCATGAAATTTTTACAAAAAAATACGATTTTTTGCTATTTTAACACTTATACATACTGACCAAATAGTTTATGAAACTTATACTTTCAGATGTCTACTTTATTTTGACGTAATTTTTTTTGTTTTTAATTAACATTTTAAATTAGTTAGAAGCCTAACAATTTAACTTGAAATTTTGAAAATTTTGAAAATTTTAAAAGTACATCTTTTTTTGTGTGCTATGCAAGGTTTGCAGAAATTAAAAGGTAGTAGAACATAGGAACACCCCCCAAAATGACCCCATTTTAAAAACTAGACCCCTTAAGGTATTCGCTAGGGGGTACAGTGAGTATTTTATCACCATAGTTTTTTGGCAGGAATTATTACAAAGTCAGTGTTAAAAATTCGAAATTTGCAATTTTTCACAAATGCATCATTTGGGGGGCATATTTTTTGTACATCACTTCTGATATTGAAAGAAATGCACCCTCTATTTTATTTAGCTGCTTGTCCCATGTTCGGAAATACCCCCGCTTTGGCCATATATGGTTCCTTGGCCGCGTGGTAGGACTCAGAAGGAGAGGAGCACCATTTGGCTTTCAGGGCAGAACAGTACCCCCACCCCCACAAGTGACCCCATTTATATACCGCACTCCTACAAGTTATTGGCTGCACCAGGGACCTCTCTGATTGGTCCTTGGTCGGCTGGGGGTATAACGCGTCTGTCTGTGACAGTTAAGGCTCCTGATGGATATATCCGCCATGTTGTGGGAATAAGCACCCGCTCATGGCGAATATATCCATCACTGCTGCGGCTGGGTAGCTCAGTGTGTCTGCTCATGACTGCTGGGAGCTCATTACCGTGACTGCTGCATAATGTGTAGGATCACATGGTGGACATCCGCAGCATATTACATGCTGTGGATGTCTGCCAATGCGATCCTACACATTATGCATTTGTTTTTAATTAGATTCATTTAATAAATGTATTTTTAATATATATATATATATATATATATATATATAATATTATTATTTTTTATTTTTTATTTTTTATACTTTTATTACATTTTTATTTATTTTTACACTTTTATTTTAATTATTTATTTATTTTTACACTTTTTAATGCTTTGGACTACTTAGTATTCCGAAGCATTATAGTTATATGCTGCCTGCCAGTTTTCACTAGCAGGCAGCATATTAGGACGTGCCTCTGGCACGTCCTTTCAGGCAATACCCAGGGCAGACCTGGGGGTCTTTGTAGGACCCCCGGCTGCCCAGGTATGAAGCAGCACCCCGCGATCGTGCTGCGGGGTGCTGCAGGAGAGACAGAGGGAGCCCCCTCCCTCTGTCAGAACTCCTTACAGCGCGCGGTCACTTCTGACCGCGGCTGTAAGGGTTAAACTGCCGGGAGTGCGGCAGGTCCCGGCCAGCCGCGGACACACACAGCATCCCGCGATCGCGATGCGGGGTGCTGCAGGAGTGACAGAGGGAGCTCCCTCCCTCTGTCATAACACTTACAGCCCGCAGTCACTTCCGACCGCGGCTGTAAGGGTTAAAACTGCCGGGACCGAAGTTTACTTCGGTCCTGGCAGTGTAGCAGGGTCCCGGCTGTGTGATACAGCCGAGTCCCTGCCGCGATCTCGTGGGTGCACTGGGCGGCACCCACGAGAAGAATGGACGAGTATAGACATCCAGGTGCGGGAACGGCCGCCAACCTGGACGTCTATACTCGTCCGTGGTCGTTATCGGGTTAAATCTTAAAGCTTCGGCGGAGCAGAGAGGCAGAGGCTGGGGCAGGAGAAGCACCAGGTGAGTGACGGACTGGGGCTCGCATGCGGGCACGTCCCACGATGCGAGTCCAAGCCCCGTCGGCAGCAGCAGGTAACGGGACCATGCATGGCCAGCGTGTCAGGCCGGAGTGCATAACGTAACATCTATGAGGAGTCCAAATACAGGAAGTGGGGGTGGACAGGCAGGGCTCTGCACACTGAGGCTCTAACATGCCCCTGGCTCCGACATCAGGATGATTGACAAGCCAGGAGCCTGCACAGATCCCTGCTTGTCCCGCCCTCACTTCCTGTATTTGGACTCCTCATAGAGACACACAGGGAATAGCTGCAGGGACAAAAATATACATATTTTTTAATCAATGCATATTACAAATCTACATAGAATGGTATTATCTACATTATATAAAAAGTTTTTGTTGGCGACAGGTACACTTTAAAAGCAACTTCCTCCTGGCTAATACCTATATACTAGGGGTACCTACCTACTGAGGGCACTAGTATAATGGGGAAATGCCAAAATTGGAGAACCTATGTACTCGGGGAAATTACCTTTTTGGGGGCCTACATACTGTAGGAACTACCTACTGGGGGGCATCTATATTCTGGGGTAAATTAACTACTGTGTGTACTAGCGTAAGGGGGGGAACTACCGAATGGGGGCACCTTTATTCTATTCAGAAAAAGATTAAAGGTTTTTTTCTTTTTTTTTCTTGAAATCTCATCTACATTTGTTATACTGTAAATGCTGCAAATTGTTGGCACTGGAATTCCATAAATAATAATCTGCAGCCTAAATACAAAGTGTACACATATGAGGATTCTGGTAGAAGACATACCGGCAGTATACTTTTCGTAGAGGTGTGCGGCCATGTTGCTTTCTACCAGTCTGGCGGGGGAGACCTGCTCTGGTCACGCTCTGTTTTCCTCATCCACCCACCCCTTTCCCTTTGAGCCCCCCGGCCTCTGAAGTCTCTTAGCAGATGAAGGGGAGCTCTGCCAAGCCTTTTTAACCCTGTGGGAACAAGAACCTTCCACGTGTTATCATTATTGTATTTCTACTCTACTGTCAGCTGTGGACATCCTAGCAGAGAGTAAGTAACAGCCCAAGGCATCTTCCCCGTTCACTACGGACACTGGCTAATTCTTCCAAGAAAACAAGAAGAAAGTGCCCCCCTACTCCAGCCGCTGGATTATAGACCCCTGTACACCGCCTCTCCTATAGCTGTCCATAATCTCCTGTTTTCCTACACTGAAAGGTCTGCGACGTCAATGCCTGCCGGTAATGGCCACCGCTATAAACTCCACAAATCCTGTGTATCTGTCCAACCTCTCAAGATGTATTGATCCAGAGAGGTGAACGTAGGAGCAGCGGCTGTGTTCTGTATGTGAGGACAACATCAAACGTTCTCAACACTGTGTGTGGATATTGTGGATACTCGCCCACGTCATTCCTCTATAAAGCCCTGGTTATGGGATGTAGACTTTAAAGGGGTACTCCGGTGGAAAACATTTTTTTTTTTTAAATCAACTGGTGTCAGAAAGTTAAACAGATTTGTAAATTACTATTTAAAAATCTTACTCCTTCCAGTACTTATCAGCTGCTTTATACTACAGAGGAAGTTGTGTAGTTATTTTCAGCCTGACCACAGTGCTCTCTGCTGACATCTCTGTCCATCTCAGGAACTGTCCAGAGCAGGAGATGTTTGTTATGGGAATATAACCACAGTTTGGGGAAAAGGATGCACCAAAGGCTGGCAGATAGGGTTGCCACCTTTCTTTCCAAAAAATACCGGCCATGCTAATTTGCATAATTAATTATATTTGGATACATATATGCGGGGGAGATTTTGTCCTATTCTGACCCCTCCTATAACTTTTTTATTTCTCCTTATACAGGCCTGTATGAGGGCTAGTTTTTTACGCCCCAATCTGTAGTCTTTAAGAGTACCGTATTTGTTTTGATGTGACTTTTTTGATCCTTTTTTTTAATTACATTTGAGAGTTGCAATTAGTTACTAACTACAACTCCCAACATGCCCTGATACAGCCTTTGGCTCAGCAGCTGCTCCAAACGAAAACTACAACTCCCAGTATGTTGGACTATATAGTAATATATAGAAGTACATAGTATAGGTCAGTGTTTTCCAACCAGGAGTGCCTCCGGCTGTTGCCAAACTACAACTCCCAGCATGTTGGACTATATAGTAGTAAATAGTATAGGTCAGTGTTTCCCAACTAGAGTGCCTCCGGCTGTTGCAAAACTACAACTCTCAGCATGTTGGACTATATAGTAGTATATAGTATAGGTCAGTGTTTCCCAACCAGAGTGCCTCCAGCTGTTGCAAAACTACAACTCCCAGCATGTTGGACTATATAGTAGTATAAAGTATAGGTCAGTGTTTCCCAACCAGAGTGCCTCCGGCTGTGGCAAAACTACAACTCCCAGCATGTTGGACCATATAGTAGTATATAGTATAGGTCAGTGTTTCCCAACAAGGAGTGCCTCCAGCTGTTGCAAAACAACTACTCGCAGCATGCCAGACAGCCAACGGCTGTCTGGGCATGCTGGGAGTTGTAGTCTTGCAACAGCTGGAGGCGCTCTGGTCGGAAAACACTAGTAAAGCATATGGTGCAACATTCTGGAAGTTAGAGGATTGGTTGGATATATATAAAAATACCAGCAAGATGGTCGAAATACCGGCTGGGCCGGAAAAATATCGGCCAGGTGCCAACCCTACTGACAGGGCACTATGAGAGTTGTAGTTTTGCAATATTTGCAGGGTTAAAGGTTGGAGATCATTGTGTAAATGTATCCCTGTTTGTCCCAGTCTGAAGTGTCGCTGGGCAAATACTCTTCTTGATGTTTTCATCTGTAACCCAGTTCCCCAGTTCTACAATGTAAATAAAGCAATTCTGCAAGAGCCTCCACCCTTTTGTGTTTACAACTTCATTGCAGATCCATATGTATACAGTCATGGCCGTAATTTTTTAAGAGCATGAAGTATTTCTCACAGTATTTCTTGCAGTAACACATGTTTTGCTATACACATGTGTATTCCCTTTGTATGTATTGGAACTAAACCAAAAAAGGAGGAAACAAAGCAAATTGGACAAAATGTCACACCAAACTCCAAAAATGGGCTGGACAAAATTATTGACACCCTTTCAAAATTGTGGAAAAATAAGATTGTTTCAAGCAGATAAAAAGGAGAGAAGTTCACTTAGTCTTTGCATTGTGTGTCTGTGTGTGCCACACTAAGCATGTAATCAGTCCCCGGAGCATGTTCACTCCTGGTCTGATTACCGGCGACCACAGGGCCGGCGGCGTGTGACGTCACGCCTCCGCCCCCGTGTGACATCACGCTCCGCCCCTTAATGCAAGCCTACGGGAGGGTGCGTGATAGCTGTCATGCCCCCTCCCATAGGCTTGCATTGAGGGGCGGAGCGAGATGTCACACGGGGGCGGAGGCGTGACGTCACACGCCGCCGGCCCTGTGGTCGCCGGTAATCAGACCCGGAGTGAACACGCTCCGGGGACTGATTACAAACGGGGTGCCGCGTGCATGATCACGGGCGTCCCCAGCTGCGGGACTCCCGCGATCAGGCATCTTATCCCCTATCCTTTGGATAGGGGATAAGATGTGTAAGCATCGGAGAACCCCTTTAAAGGCATAACACATTTTATGTACATTATATGGTATAACATAGGCATTTAAGGGAGTAGGTAGAACACAAGTGCAGGGGGGGGGGGAGGAGGCAGGGGTAACTGTATGGAGTCTGCCAGACAGGGCAGCTAGGGTACAGGGGTGCAACCTTTGGATAGGGGATAAGATGTCTAAGCCCCGGAGAACCCCTTTAAGAAGCTTCTTGATGGTTATAGGAAGCGACTGATTTCAGTTATTTTTTCCAAAGGGGGTGCAACCAAATATTAAGTTAAGGGTGCCAATAATTTTGTCCAGACCATTTTGGAGTTTGATTATGTCCAATTTGCTTTTTTTCTTCTCTTTTTTGGTTTAGTTCCAATACACACAAAGGGAAAAAACATGTGTATAGCAAAACATGTGTTTCTGCAATCCTTTTCTGTGAGAAATACTTAATTTTCTTGAAAAATTTCAGGGGTGCCAACATTTACGGCCATTACTGTATAAGCTAAAAACAAACCCTGTATAGTCTTATTCTGCAGCCGCACTCCCGTCTGTCCCATACTTGTCACTCACTTGGAAAATTAGCAATAACTAGAAGTTAGTAAGATGGCAATGAGAATACAGGATCAGACTACCCAGGGTATGTTTGTAGTCTGTAGTTTTTTAAGCTGTATATGCAAAGCTGAGACTCCCTTTGTTTCTGTGGTCACACAGGGTTGCAAGATATACTTGTCAATTCGTGACGCCAAGGCACCGTTAGCCTATACACGGTCCGAGGTGGAGACAGCTTCTCCTGGGTCAGGCACGGGGCAATAAACACACTGCCCCAGGTTACGGATATCTGTCTTTTACTGAGGCAGGAGTAGATTGTACAACACTTGCATTACGGAGCAGAGTAGAAGGGATGTAGAGTAACCCGAGCCCCGTTTCCTTGTTGGGACTTATGGTGCTTTTTACCCAGTCGAATTAGATATACTGGAGACTTGAGTCTTGGAGATTAAGAGATAGGCCGCGCAGACTAGGGTTCTGCTAAGGTCCAATTCGACTGATACCACCAGGGTATGACTCACCAACTCCTGTACGGGGAACACTGGAAGAATGGCGGGGTTGATTTGATGAGGAGCTTTTCTTTAGGCTTCCCTTGGAATCACCTCACACTTCTTCCAACTCCTCGCCATAGTTTAGCTCACATGGCGCTCTGCACAAAGGCTGGGGCAACTCCTCACCCCCTACACTATATACAGGACAATCCAAGAACACAGTAAATACAGCAAAGTGCATAAAACAGCAAACAGTAGAATAGTGGGCCCATCATAGGAGCAGCAGGCATACCCAAGGAGATCCGCAGCCCACAGGACAGCCTTTGGTGCTAGAAAACCACATTTCCATTTGGGGTATAAAACTATATGCTCTTTATAGAGGTGAGTTCAGACGTCAACAACCATAGGAATCTACTTTTGATCCTCAATGTCCTCCCAGAACCCTCAGCCTCAGTCTGTTATGTCTCTGTGAATTCTGGGAGTAGAATGTAGGGCCAGATGTAAGTGTTACGTGATGCAGCAGTGCCGGGAATCCCCTGAGCTCTGCGCTATTCTCGGGCATGCTAATGATGACTTATACATAAATCTATCAATAGGTATTGTTGACAGATTATCGATTAACTCAATTTATGGTTTTGCTGCAATTGATGCACTGTGGCCCTCGTGTAGAAGCAATTAGAGACGATGCTGTGGTGTGCCACTAGGGTGAGTGGCAGGGCCACGGGTGTTGCGGTGATGAGTGTTGGGATCAGATGGTATTAACCCCTATGTGTTCGTGACGCCAGTGTGGTTTTCAGGTTCCGGAACACCACACGCCCGGATTCTCCGCTATCCCACAGGCTAGTAGTGAATAAAGAGTCCACAACCAGATGAGGGTAAATGGAGGCTTTACTGAATAGAAGACAGGTGTAATTATCTTCACAGCTATGGCCAGTTTTCCCAGAGAGGTGACCAGGACCCAGAGGACCTCGCAGCTTGCTGGACCAATACTTGTAATAAACTGGACTTTGACTTGTAATTTTGACTTGACTGGTACTATTGCAGGACTTGACTATCTTCAGTGACAGCAGACATAGACTTGTAGACTTACTGGGGAGTTGTAGCTTTGTGATACTCTAGATGCTGAACACTTGACTCTAAGGCCTCTGGTAGCAGCTTCAGCAAAGAATAAGGTGTTGTAGCTATGAGCGCTTAACTCAAAGAGAGTGAATTAAAGATGGCCGCCCCTTTATATAGTGGGGGGGGGGGGGGGGGCTGGACTAAAGCCCATTGGTCAAGTCAAGCTGTGGGTCATAGGTTAAAACTGGTGCTCTCTGGGAGTACATGTAACAAATCATATAACTGCATAACATAACATGTAACAGGATTACTCACACAGGTCCTTGAGTCCTCCAAAGGTCCTGTATACTATCTAGACATAAGGATCCTGTCTATGCTCTTAAAGATACACATACCACATTTAATAAATTAACAAGAGAACCTGGGGAGTCCCTGCAGGGGAGCCCCCAGGTCACTGAGGGACTCAACCTGACAGGTAGTACAGGTAGTACAGGAACAATGCCATTGTCAAATATTTTGGGGGGTGATGTTTTGGTTCCAGTTCTGTCCAAGGAAGATTGTGCTGTTCCAAATATTGTTTTGCTCCTTGTAGATTCCTTATGGTCATTGTTACTGGGAATAATGGTCATATCATCTTTTGGCTGTCTGCTGTAAGTGTAATTTTATAAGTGCTGAGTTGCCATCTACTAGGCCGTAGGCAGCTTTATACTTGTGGCCACTAGAGGCCAGTAGCAACTCTTCATTCAGAGACGCAGTTACGTCAAGACGAGGTACAGAAGGTTGAGGCACAGGCGTTGTCAGACTTAGCAGAAGGTCAAGGCAGGCGGCAAAGGTGCGTAGTCAAATAACGTAGCGGAAGGGTCAAATACACGGGCAAGGCAACAGACAATAGGAACGCTTAATCTCAGGCTAGGTGCACTGAAGATTTGGCAGGGAACTGTGGGAGGTGCAGGGACTTATAGAGTAGTGTCAGGTGTTACACATAATTATGGGCATACTAGCCCTTTAAATTTCAGAGCTCTGGCGTGCGCGCCACCTAGGAGAAGGGGACACGTGCGCCAGAGCTGAGACACAGTGGAGAAGGCGGCAGAGGACCGTGGTAAGAGACGGGCTGGGATTCGCATGCGGGCGCGTCCCGCGATGTGAATCCCAGGCCCCGCCGGCAGCAGGGGAGAGGGGAGCAATGCGCTTACGGCCAGCGCAAGTGGCTGGAGCGCATTGTATAACAGCAAGTATTTACCGACATGTCAAAAGCTGGAAAACCTGGAAAAAAAACAGGTGTGTGAAGGATTCCACAATGCAGAATGACAATAGGACTCACCTTAGTTTTGTTCCTTTTACTGGAGTCCCCTTTTAAGCTTGTGTCTCTATATCAGACTGTGACACAGAGGCCAGACTTTCTCTTCTTGCTTGTCTTCGTTTTCGGGAAAATGTTTTGTAAAACTGAAAATAGAATCAAATGTAAAATATCCAAGAGGGAGAAAAGTGGCAGCCGAAATCAGAAACACAGCGAGATAAGTGCGCCATGAAATGGGAGCAGTCACTGGAAGAAGAGCTTTATCAAAGCCTTTTAAAAGATGAAACCCAACAAAGGAAAACTTCTCTTTTCCTCAAAACAATATTTATATATTTATGGCGTGGAGATTAGGAGCGGCTATGAGCGCCGAGCTGAGCGGAATGTTAAGCAGATGTCAGGACCGATTGGAAATTGCAGGATAGATAGGTAGGACGGAGCTGCGTGTCCTGTGCGCCGAGCGAGCCGGACAAATGATAAGAGAGCCCCTGACTGGATCATTTGTATCATAGAGGTCATATATAAAACACTGCCGCCACCGCCGGATAAGATATTCTAAAAAGGCTCTGCTGGTGTGTCAGTAACAGAGACGTTTCATCAGGCTGGGTACACTTGGGGTCATCTCCGCTCTCATATTTCCGCAGAACATTTTCTTATATGCGGCATCATTTGCATCCATTCAGGGGTATAACTAGAATTTAATGGACCCCATAGCAAAGTCAGGAAAAACCTTGGCCAATTTTATTGATAATAAACGGAACTGAAGTAGCATAGTCACTAGGATAGCTAATTTTACCATCGAGAGTTCAGAGAAGATATTAAACTAGTACACGGATTGCAGGATAAAACTTACCAGGAATGGTTAAACGGCCACAACATGTATAGAAGAAAGAAGAGACAGAGGGGATATGATAGAGACTTTTATATACATTGCAGGGGCCTGCCTGAGGGGGCCATAAGGTACCTCTGCCCCATAAGAAGATACCAGGATTATAAATGTCACATGGCTGGCATGGGGTCCTATAACAGATTTGGCATTGGGACCCAGAGTAAGAAGAAAAACTACCACAAGAGGACATCGTTTTATATTAGAGGGGCAACGGTTTCTGCAGTAATATCAGGAAGTATAACTTTACTGAGAGAGTAGTGGATGCATGGAATAGCCTTCCTGCAGAAGTGGTCGCTGCAAATACAGTGAAGGAGTTTAAGCATGCATGGGATAAGCATAAGGCTATCCTTCATATAAGATAGGAATAGGTATAAGGCTATCCTTCATATAAGATAGGAATAGGTATAAGGCTATGCTTTATATAAAATAGGAATAGGTATAAGGCTATCCTTCATATAAGATAGGGCCAGGGACTATTCATTGTATTCAGATTATTGGGCAGACTAGATGGGCCAAATGGTTCTTATCTGCCGACAAATTGGCCCTGACTTACTACTGTGGTCCCTCAAGTTACAATATTAATTGGTTCCAGGACGACCATTGTATGTTGAAACCATTGTATGTTGAGACCATAACTCTATGGAAACCTGGTAATTGGTTCTGAAGCCACCAAAATGTCATCCAAAAATAGGAAAAAGTGAGGATTAAAGAAAAATAAGTAGATAACTAATACAGATAAAGCAAATCCTTGCATGTAAAAGTAAGAAAGATCTGCTGGGAGCTGTAATCACTTTCTATGTCAGTGTTTTCCAACCAGGGTGCCTCCAGCTGTTGCAAAACTACAGCTCCCAGCATGCCCGGACAGCCAATGGCTGTCCGGGCATGCTGGGAGTTGTAGTTTTGCAACAGCTGGAGGCACCCTGGTTGGGAAACAATGGTTTATGTAGAGGACAGGAGCTTCTTCAGGGTCCTGTACAGTACACACAGTGTCCTAAATGGAGCCGCCCTTACTTGGTGTCCAAAGGAGCAGCTAACCCTGGCACAGGTAAGGAGTAGTACAGAACTTGTAGTTCCTCCCTGTACTGTAGGGGGCGCTACCAGACACCAGTCAGTGCATACACTTTAGTAATAGAGGTGATTTGCCAGTAAAATGCCAATTCTGATTGGTCAGTCCCTCCAGTTGTGACACGTTTCACAGATCTGGACTGTCCGTAGCATTGTATGTTGAGTCTGGTTTCAAGTTACAATGGTCCAGAAAAGACCATTGTATGTTGAAACTATTGTATGCTGAGGCCATTGTAAGTTGAGGGATCACTGTACTGTGAACACAATATGTTTTGTCGGGTTGTGCGCCAGTTTCTGTCTGCACCAGAATTTGCGCCAGAATTGAAAAAACAACAACAAACTCTCCATTTTTCTCAGAAAACCCCAAAAAGGGGCTTGGTCATCGGGAAAAGGGGGCACAGCTGCCTAAAAGGGGGCGTGTCCACGACGTTTTAATAAAAAAACCAAAAAATGTACTAAGGTTTCCACAGAGCATGTGTAAAAAAAAAAAGCAAAATGTGGGGAAAAGTGCAAAATGTAGGGAAACATTAGTAAATACTATGGAAAAATACTGGTAGAGAATTAAAACCCAAAAAGAAAAGTACACTCCACTCTTAGTAAATCAGGGCCATTCTATGTATCTTGATTCTGAGGACAATTTAAGCACCACCCATTTGACAAGTTGTGCACATTATAATGCACATTAACATATACCATGCCCACTACCGATCCCGTTTGTGTGGCCAGGACCATTTAAAAAGAGATTTAAAAAGGATGGTGCAAAACTTAAGGCCTGTAGTTGAAGTAAGCCAGCAGCATATCATTGACTAGCCTATTGGAAGAGGACAAATTACCCGACAGGATGGGGTTTAGAGATGAGACAATCGTTCACCTCAGTGGAAGGGTCAATCACCATAACATTGGAATTTGGGACTCAAAAAAAAACATGCGCCCTTATCGAGCACACAAAGGACTTTTAACAGGCAATAGTCATGGATAGGTGCGGCCATCAGAATTCTCACCCACCTGCAACCCTGGCTCCCTATGTGCTAAGGACAACACCGCTCCTTGGTTGACATTGGGTGGCAGCCCAGGTGGAAGACATGAGTAAGATGAACTCTCCCTACCTTCTGTGCAGGATAAATAGAAAGGCTATCAGGGTATCATGGGAATTCTAGTTTAGCAGCAGCTCGAGAGCTACTGGTTGGAGCAGTGGTTCCCAACCAGTGTGATATCGCTTCTCGGCCTTTTGGCTAAGATCAAGTGTAGTATCTGTTCTTATCAGTGGTCGTCTAGTTCGCGCCATTGATGTAGGATGGAGGGGGCAGGTGTACCAGGGCGTTCCGGGGCTGGTTCTGAGGAATCAGCTCGATCTCAGTCTCGGTCTCGCCATGAGGGTCTAGAGCCAAGGTAATTTAATGCCTCGGGGAATGGTGACCCCGAGGTGCCGAAACTCACTGGGAGGATAGGCTCACTGAGTGGAAGCACGGGCACCATAATCTCTTCACCTTGTGGCACTCACCTCTTGATTCCCGGCCTTCTGGCTAGGATCAGAGAAATTTTTATAGATCCGGCTGGATGTCCGGGCAGTATATCTGAACACATTCACTTATTTATTTCATTTTGCCATTGTGTCACCTTTTGCGTGTTGTGTGTCCACAGGATTGTTAGGATGCGGTAGCCCTTCTGGGTGTCCCTCCTGGCAGTGTAGGGGAGGTGTGTGTGGCCATTAGGTTCCGCACTTCCCTGCAAAAACCCCGGGTACTCCTGCATGGGCAGGATACCAACCGTTATCGGCTCTGCGGGCAGACACCTTGGCTCACGTCAAGGGGAAGCATTTGTGGTCCCTTAGTAGCTTCAGTGAATAGGGGCATCGAACCTGGATCCTTGCAGATGCCTTTTGGCCCGGAGGTGAAGGGTAAGGTTTGTTGGGGGCCTCTCTCCTGTAGAAGAAGGGCTTGCGATAGACCGCATCCTTTTTGCACGTTTTTTTTTGTGTCACACGTTTTGCACTTTTTCTTTCCTTTCCCGGGTGATTCGAGAGCACGTTCCTCGGCTCATAAAAAGAAGTGTCTCTCCAGCTGTTGCAAAACTACAATTCCCAGCATGCCCGGACAGCCGGAGGCTGTCCGGTCATGCTGGAAATTGTAGTTTTGCAACAGCTAGAGGCTCACTGGTTGGGAAACACTGAGTTGGAGCATAAGATGCCCTGGTGGCCTGCTCCAAAGGCTATCAGGGTAAGCTGGGATCTGTAGTTTCGTAAGAGACACAAATTGGTGAAAAGGATCCACTAGGGGTATAAACCAAAATCTGATGGGGCATGATGGGAATTGTAGCCTTGCAGCATTTGGTGAGCAACAATTGAGGAACAGTCATCCAGGTTTTGAAGCAAAGTATTTCTGCACTTATTCCTTTAGTGACACATTGTTCCACATCAGTGACATGTTTATTCGTGCATTAGAGGATCATTTTGGTTCAGTGTGTTGGAAATGCCTCGTAGCTGTGGCTTCTTATCGCTAAGTACTCTGGAGGGTTTTTGTTCACATCCAAAGCTTTGGCGCATGGGGTGCCTACAGCTGTGCAATTTAAGTACTGACCAGATCAAGGCAACCAAAGAACTGAATGGACATCCATTTTTTATTTAACCCTTAAGGACTCAGGGTTTTTCCGTTTTTGCACTTTCGTTTTTTCCTCCTTACCTTTTAAAAATCATAACCCTTTCAATTTTCCACCTAAAAATCCATATTATGGCTTATTTTTTGCGTCGCCAATTCTACTTTGCAGTGACATTAGTAATTTTACCCAAAAATGCACGGCGAAACGGAAAGAAAATCATTGTGCGACAAAATCAAAAAAAAACGCCATTTTGTAAATTTTGGGGGCTTCCGTTTCTAGGCAGTGCATATTTCGGTAAAAATTACACCTTAACATTATTCTGTAGGTCCATACGGTTAAAATGATACCCTACTTATATAGGTTTGATTTTGTCGCACTTCTGGAAAAAATCATAACTACATGCAGGAAAATTTATACGTTTAAAAATTTAATCTTCTAACCCCTATAACTTTTTTATTTTTCCACGTACAGGGCGGTATGAGGACTCATTTTTTGCGCCGTGATCTGAAGTTTTTATCGGTATGATTCTTGTTTTGATCGGACTTTTTGATCACTTTTTATTCATTTTTTAATGGTATAAAAAGTGACCAAAATACGCTTTTTTGGACTTTGGAATTTTTTTGCGCGTACACCATTGACCGTGCGGTTTAATTAATGATATATTTTTATAGTTCGGACATTTACGCACGCGGCGATACCACATATGTTTATTTTTATTTTTTTACACGGTTTTATTTCTTTTATGGGAAAAAGGGGGTGATTCAAACTTTTATTAGGGAAGGGGTTAAATGACCTTTATTAACACTTTTTAAATTTTTTTTGCAGTGTTATAGGTCCCATAGGTTACCCATTAGCCATGGGTCCCGGCCGTTGATGAGCGCCGGGACCGACGCGATATGATGCGGGATCGCTTCATATCGCGGGAGCCGGCGCAGGACGTAAATATACGTCCTGCGTCGTTAAACAGTTAAAGGGGTACTCCAGTGGAAAAATTTTTCATCAAATTTTTATCAACTGGTGCCAGAAAGTTAAACAGATTTGTAAATTACTTCTATTAAAAAATCTTAATACTTCCAGTACTTATTAGCTGCTGAATACTACAGAGGAAATTCTTTTCTTTTTGGAACACAGAGCTCTCTGCTGACATCATGACCACAGTGCTCTCTGCTGACATCTCTGTCCATTTAAAGAACTGTCCAGAGTCAGAGAAAATCCCCATAGAAAACATATGCTGCTCTGGACAGTTCCCAAAATGGATAGAGATGTCAGCAGAGAGCACTGTGGTCATGATGTCAGCAGAGAGCTCTATGTTCCAAAAGGAAAATAATTTTCTCTGTAGTATTCAGCAGCTAATAAGTACTGGAAGGATTAAGATTTTTTTTAACAGAAGTAATTTACAAATCTGTTTAACTTTCTGGCACCAGTTGATTTAAAAAAAAAAGTTTTCCACCGGAGTACCCCTTTAATGTATCCCAGTGGAACACTTGAGACCGGCGCACTTATCGCTTATAATAAGTTTATTCTCAGGGTGTTGAGGTGCGGAAGGTGGAACGACAGGTCAGAGTTTGGCTGCAGAATGAAGATGGTTCTGGATACTTGCGTAATGTCAGCATTAACCCTTTTCTGGAATATACTATAGCTGAGACAGACTGTTCTGCAAACAGCACTTATAGATGAATCACGCCGTTTACTCAAGAACAGATCCTCTTGTGTGTTCAAGGCTCCTTCCTGAAGGTCACGTTTCTCAAAGCGTCAGGAAAACAGCAAATACTGTAATTAGTTTTGGGCGCAGACCGGACTATTGTTACATGTCTGGGTGACATTCTCCATCCTTGGAGCAGGCAGTCACATGATCTTCTGTTTGGAAGAGGCATCTAGAAGAAGCATCCATCCTTTATCATCTGAATGAAAAAAACAAACAAAGACTACAAGACGATTGTGATACAAGAAGGATAACAAAGTCTTTAAAGGGAACCAAGCACTAGATTTGAACATACAGTGACCCCCCCCCCCCCCCCCCTGACCTACGATGGCCCCGACATATGATCATTTCAACATGCAATGGACTCTCAGAGGCAGCATCAACATATGATGCTTTTGTATGTCGGGGCCATCGCATAAACGGCTATCCGGCAACGCAGACTGCTTCAGCTGCCACCGGATAGCCGTTTACGGTGCCCAGTGTGGTCCGCTGACGATCACTTACCTGTCCTCGGGGCTCCGGTGCGTCCTCTTCGGATCCCCTGCATCGTCGGCGCTCTCCATCGTCGTCATCACGTCGCTGCGCACGCCGTCCCATCATCCAATAGGAGCGGCGTGAGTAGCGATGTGATGGCGGCGGCGGAGAGTGAGGATGCCGGGGAAGCAGAGGTCTTGCCGGAGCATCGGGGACACCTCTGGGACACGGCGACAGCGATGGAAGGCGACATCCAGGGCAGCGGTGACGAGCGGTGACGGTCCGGAGCGGCGGGGACAGGTGAGTACAACTTCCAATACCAGTGGTCTTCAACCTGCGGACCTCCAGATGCTGCAAAACTACAACTCCCAGCATGCCCGGACAGCCGTTGGCTGTCCGGGCATGCTGGGTGTTGTAGTTTGGCAACATCTGGAGGTCCGCAGGTTGTAGACCACTGTCCTATACTTTACATTGCACGGATCCCTCAACATACGATGGTTTCAACAAACGATGGTCCATTTGGAACAGATTACCATTGTATGTTGAGGGACCACTGTATATAACTCTTGGCAACGCGTTATGTATTGTAAAAATCTTTATCCTCACCATCCCCGGGGACGTTTTTGTTTCCCAGGTATGGTGAGGATATGAAATTTATAAGTTACCCCCGCTGCCCTGTAAGTAATCCCCTGGGTGGGGAGTTATACTTACCAGGTCCCATTGCTTTGCCTTCTAAGCAGACAGAGCAGAGCGGTGACATGAGCCATCAATCATGCCAAGGGGGCGTCACTAACGGCACTAGATTAGTATAGCTCCCCTCCGAGGGGACTACTCTCACAGGACAGCAGGGGAGACTTTTTGACTTCATATCCTCCCCATCCCTGGGGGCAAAAATGTCACCAGGGATGGTGAGTATAGAGATTTTACCATATATAGGGCGTTGCCAAGCATTATGGGGGAGATTTATCAAAACCTGTGCAGAGGAAAATTTGCCCAGTTGCCCATAGCAACCAATCAGATTTCTTCTTTCATTTTTAAGAAGGCCTGTGAAAATGAAAGAAGCGATCTGATTGGTTGCTATGGGCAACTGGACAGGTTTTCCTCTGCACAGGTTTTGATTAATCTCCCCCCCATATGTGGTAAAATATACTACAGTAAAAGTCACTTCAGTGTTTCCCCCATATCACAAGCTGCTATATGGTGTTGGGACTTCAACAAATAACTCCCCATATCTCAGAGAGGGATAATGAATAGGGCTAGCAGCGGTCACAGTTCAATTTGTACTTTATGTCACATAAAATTAAATAAAAATATTGTTTTATGATGACAATTTGACGATGTGTTACCATAGGACTTTTTCTTTACTTTTACATTAATCGGCTTCGGAGCTGTAGATATGTAAGAAATTGGCAAGAAAGGGTAAAATATTGTAAGGTGTCGACGCAAGCTCCAGTCTGTTCCCCTTCGTGAGAGGAAGGTCCATGTACTGAAGGAGGCCGGGCATGGGGTGAAGACTTCCTACAGCTTGGAGAGTGTCGAGAGCGTCCATAGAAGGTGCACTTTGAGTGAATTGAAATTTTGTAATATCTACTTTTTGCAAAGACTCTGCCTAAAATATTGTGAATTTTTAAATTTTTCACTAAAAGCAATTTATAAAGTAACAAAGTTGTCGGTGGCGTTTTTAATTTTTTACTTGGATTTCCAGTGAGTTGGGAGTCCTCACTTATAAAAAGCAGGACACCCGCCCAAGTGTGAACAGGTGACACATATATGTATATATATATATATATATATATATATATATATATATATAGCAACAGAAGAATGCAGCAGCACACTGCCAGCACAAGGATATAGGTGAAACATGAACATGCAGATAAAACATGGAAAGCTATACAGCTCCGCCGGCGAAGACAAATTTGCGAGCTAAGTGCCTCACTATTTCATAGTTTCACATTTGCATCTATTACACCATAGCTGTATAGCTCTCCATGTTTTATCTGCATGTTTATGTTTCACCTATATCCTTGTGCTGGCAGTGTGCTGCTGTATTCTTCTGTTGCTGTATATTTAGCCTAGTAGCGTGCAACTGCAGGCCAGGTCCATATAATAGTTTGGTATCAACTAAAGTGCTGGCTGACTTATTCTTTGTCTGTATTGCACATACGGGGGAGTGGCTACCTCCATGTTGGCCTTGCACCCCACCCACCTCTATCAGGTGTGTATATAAGGTGTCTTGGATGTTCCAGACCCTGCCATGCTTACTGAACTGTTCACACAGAGGCATATTCACAGTGTAGGGTCCGTCCCAATGAGGCCACCTTATCGCTGTGGGACGGTCCAAGCTATTTGACCGCCGGCGGAGACAAATTTGCGAGCTAAGTGCCTCACTATCTCATAGTTTCACATTTGCATCTATTACACCATAGCTGTATAGCTCTCCATGTTTTATCTGCATGTTCATGTTTCACCTATATCCTTGTGCTGGCAGTGTGCTGCTGCATTCTTCTGTTGCTGTATATTTAGCCTAGTAGCGTGCACCTGCAGGCCAGGTCCGTATAATAGTTTGGTATCAACTAAAGTGCTGGCTGACTTATTCTTTGTCTGTATGTATATATATATATATATATATATATATATTTGCTAAAATATTGAATGCACACAAAAATGGCTAATAATACAAAGAGTAGATAAAAATAACTTATATCAAAAAATGGTTCTTACAAGGGTTGGAATTTGAAGATTGTACAATTCATTGCTTATGTCCTGTGCATTCTTGAGGGAGGAGGGAAGGAGAGTTTTCAGGCTTGAGAAGGTCTCCAGAAGAATCCAACACATCTCCCATAAGGATTCGTTTATTAGTCCCTCCAGATCACGAGAACTTGGGCGTTTAAACAAGCATACAAATCTCTTTACGTGTCCAAACCCTCTTTCATGTGTTGACTTCATTTACATTTTGTTATGCCCTTTCAGAGACACATTTGAGGTATGTGAACAACAAGTTTTTTTGTAGCTGAACTCTTTCATGTATAGACCGTTTTCTTTTGTACGGCAAATTCCTTCATTCCACATTTGAAATGTCAAGGAAGAAATCCCTGAATCATGTATCTCATTTTTATACAAGTATATTATAACTGTGACTATGCCTTTAATTAGGTCTATACTAATGATTAGATATGGTCCTTATATATTATTTGGGTTTGTAAAAATATTACATGATCTTGCAAAATAAAAATAAAATGTCACCAATTTTTCCCTTCTGCAGGGTATAATTCCAATTCACTTGTCTCTGATCTAGTGGGTGTAGACTTGCTGCTATGATGTGTCTATACACTGCAAACACATAGAAGAGGGGATTCTGCTACCCTAACATTTTAACACAATAGCAGCAGCACAGAGGACATTATAGAGCGGTATTGAGCAGTGTAAGCTGTAAATCCAGCACTGGGGGGAGGGGATATATATCACTTACTAGAGCATCCAGGAGTGCCTGCGTATCTCTCTGACTCTGTAGCTCCCCCCTCCTTCCCTCATTTTTAATAGCTGTAAGCACATCTCTCAGTGAGCTGGCTCAGAGTTCTGATCTGGAAATGGTTTTTTAGCAGTTTTTATAGTGAATTAAGAGTTTAAAAGGAAGGGGGGGGGGGGAAACGGTACGTGTAGATCAAACCATTTTCTCTAGTGAGATATATTACAAAGTTTCTTATATTTGCTTGAACTATTTATTTATGTAAGGTTGGTGGAAAGTGCTGTGACTGTTAAAGGGGTACTCCACCCCTAGACATCTTATCCCCTATCTAAAGAATGCTGGGGAGCCAGCGCAATCTCCAGCATTCTGATTATGTTCAGAATGATGGGTTCGGGTGGTCATGACGTCACATGCCCTCATGACATCAAGCAATGCCCCCTCCATTCATGTCTATGGGAGGGGTGTGACGGCCGTCACACCCCTCCCATAGACATAAATGGAGAGGGCGTGGTGTGACATCACAGACTCAGCCTCCAAACCCAGCATTCTGAATATAATGTTTAGAACACTAGGGAGCCGGCATGGAGATCGCAGGGGGTGTCCCAGCGGCTAGACCCTTCGTGATTGGATAGGGGATAAGATGTTTAGGGATGGAATACCCCTTTAAAGTCATATTTACTTAATTCCATAAAATCTCTATAACTTGCATCCAAGCCATTTGTCTTGGCCCAGTACAGGAGTTGCTGTTGTTCCGTAACTTGGCATCAGCATCATTATTTGCCCCGTGCCTAGCCCAGGATCCAGCGGCCATACCTCGGGTGATGCAGAGGTTAACCATGCCCTGGCGTCACAAATACGGGGTTAATGCCATCTGCCCCTAGGGTAATAACATCTGCCCTCATCACACCCTCACCACACATTGATGTGCAGATAACCCCCTACATTATGTTCTTAGTTAAACTCCTCTTCATAGAACCTGGTTCAGGAGTCTTAGGGTTTTGCACATACACTTCCAGCGTACAGAGGTGTCACTGAGGATAGTAGATTGCGGGCGGTGGACTCACTTGTTCCCAAGCTATTACTTTCTTCTGATGGAATGAGTGACCCTTTCCAATGTGACTGCACACAGTGCCATATCTCCAGACTCTGAGCCCTGCCGCCGATCTTCACAAGAACATCCTCTGGGTCACCTCCTGTGCCTGCTGAGCTTCACATCTCCATCCCGGGTGCACAATTTTACATGGCAAATTAAGCAGCAGTTTACTGTACTACGATATCTTCACAAAGTCACGGGCAGGGGAATCCTTCCAGCATGTCGAACTAATGCATCAGCCTGGCAACTAGCGACAAACTGTGGCGCACGGTTTATCCAAAATGAGAGTAAATCAATACGATGTCTATTTATTATCTGCCCATTTACTACTCCTTGTCATATAGTCTCCTCTCCACTCTTAGAGTAATAGCAATGTTTAGCCTGAGCTTCCTGGTTCTTGGAGAGAATGCTACACAGAATGCTTACACAGGCGGACAGTGCAGAGAAAGGCAGAACGTCAATCTTCAAGAACTTAAATTTCCCAATATTTTTGCCTATAACTGAGCTGCTGTTTCTGAGGAGCAGCCATTGTTGCCGTGTAATAGGGGGCATTCGCTGCCTGGATTCTCGAGAGCAAATTGTCCATTAACGCCATTTAGAATTTCTTAGGATTTTCTGGTCATTGTTTGCTTTGAGAGCTGCATTATTATGCATTTCCATTACAGGTTCCTTGTTGTTATGGAAGGATTCAGTCATTGTTTGCTGCTTCTTGTAATACAGATTTCAGTGACGGCTCCTCTGTTGGCCTCCCTTAGGGTCTGTCTAGTCTTCGCCTGGGTTCACGTTGGAAAAGTGCAGAACATTGGTGGTATACAGAGGCATTCCGGTAGTCAAGTATACCAACTTATACCGTGGTGTACCTGCATTACATCCATTCACTGTAATGGACAATTGTAGTCTACTAATTACTATGTTCAGGATGTTTCCAAATGTATACTTTTATTTGGTGTGACTCAAAAGCACATTAGACCACAGGAAATGGACTCAATGTAATCACTAATGGACTATGTTTGGCCCATTAAAATGAATGGGCGCACCCTTAGTATGCCCTAGTATATGTAATCACTCTGTTCTGCCAGTACATTGACTTATACTATAGACATACTGCACTTTTCTAGTATGAATGTAACTTTATGTTAATCATCTTATAAAGACGATTTATGTAGCTTTCTGATATACTTTGTCTTAATGCCTCCACATTATGAAGATCTTTGCTTCCTAGCAGTTAATTGATGTTTGCAAAGTCAATGTAAGACCCATTATAGTTATAGAGCCTTAAAAGGGTACTCTGCTGTTAGACATCTTATCCCCTATCCAAAAGATAGGGGATAAGATGTATGATCGTGGGGGGCCTGCTGCTGGGGACCCCTGCAATCCCCCCTGCAGCAGCCCGGTACCTCAGCAGCCAGGAGCTAAGTTGTCTCCTAGGCTGATGAGGGGCAGTGCAGGAAACGGGGCATCGTGATGTCACGGCCTGCCCCCTCGTGACATCACGTCCGCCCCCTCAATGCAAGTCTATGGAAGGGGTGTCACGCCCCCTCCTATAGACTTGTATTGATGTGCAGGGCATGACGTCACAAGGGGGCAGGCCGTGACATCACGATGCCCCGTTTCCTGCACTGCCCCTCATCAGCCTAGGAGAAAACTTAGCTTCGGGCTGCTGAGGTACCGGGCTGCTGCAGGGGGATCGCAGGGGCCCCCAGCGGTGGGCCCCCAGTGATCAGACATCTTATCCCCTATCCTTTGGTGGGAGGAAGATAGAGTTGGATAAATTCCCAGCTAGAGTGTACAGCAGGAAATGAATGTCCTTTACAGGATGTACTTTAGACAGAACTTTAGGCAAATAAAAACAGAATCTAAGGATAATATGAAAGACCACAGAAGGGTGGTAAAATACCTATTTATTAGACAGCTAAAAAATATATAAGCAAGATTAGCAGAAAAAGTAAAATTCCAGGTATTAGAATCAGGGTGTGTGGTAAGTAATCAAACACCGTACAAAGAACCATCCAATATGAATAAAAGATCATCATTTTACTGTACCTTTTAAATAGCAGTAGGTTCTCTTTTCATGGGTGATCAGTGTAGATACATTTATGCTTAAATTCACTCACATACAAATCAGCCATGAAAGGTGCAAAATGTGTACCCATGGCTGTCCCAGTGGTTTGTAAATAAACATTACTACCCACTATAAATGTATTTAGTTGTAGTTTTGGCATCAATCAACAGAATCAAAGAGTTATTCCAAATTCATGGGGGATATTAGAATAAAGGGAAGAGATATTAAAGGGGTACTCCGATGGAAAACATTTTTTTCATATCAACTGGCTCTAGAAAGTTAAAAAGATTTGTAAATTACTTCTATTAAAAAATCTTAATCCTTCCAGTACTTATCAGCTGCTGTATACTACAGAGCGAGTTGAATTGTTCTTTTCTGTCTGACCACAGTGCTCTCTGCTGACACCTCTGTCCATGTCAGGAACTTTCCAGAGCAGGAGAAAATCCCCATAGCAAACCTCTCCTGCTCCAGACAGTTCCTTAAATGGACAGAGGTGTCAGCAGAGAGCACTGTGGTCAGACTGGAAATAATTACACAACTTCCTCTGGAGCATACAGCAGCTGATAAGCTCTGGAATGATTAAATTAATATTTTAGTAAAAGTAATTTACAAATCTGTTTAACTTTTTGCCAACAGTTGATTTGAAAAAAATATTTTCTAGCCGAGTACCCTTTAAGGGTGGCCCACCTTTACTTCTGTCTACACTCATATTCTTTTAAAAGTTCAGTAAGTATTGGAGTATCCAAAAAAAAAAAAAAAAAAAGGGACTTAATTTGAACAAGGAACCTTTTGCAGTAGGAGATCTACATAATGGGATAATCTATGGGGTGAATTTGATGTATATGTAGGTTATCAGCCTTTGGCTGTCTGGGCATGCTGGGGGTTGTAGTTTTGCAACAGCTGGAGGCACCATTGTTAGGAAACTTATCAACAGTTTTGACCTGTTATGATCTCAGTGTTAAGGCCCCCACCAATCAGGTAAAGAAGTGGAGATAATCGCGCAGCAGCAAACTGTATTCCCTGACTCTCAGTGATCTTTGTCTCTCTACCTCAATATAAGTCTATGGGGCAGCAGGACTTCTCTTTGCTTGTTCTCCTTATTGCTGGGTGTCTTTGACTTGTCTCTAAGATTTGTCACATTTGACATTGTCCCTTTTAAAAATAGGAGACTCTGAGGCAGGAGGCTGACTGTTACCGACACTTGTAATGCAAAAGATGTCCAAGTACGTGCTTGCTCTAAAAAAGGTTTAAGATCTATATTGTCCAGCAATCTTACATACTCTTCATCAGGGGAAGGCCTGTATGTCTACGTACTGGGGCATTTAAGGTCATTATTATTTCCTTGAATTACTTCATTAGATAACAACTTAGTTATAAATAGGAATTCCTCCATACAGTGGGATCATGTGGCTGACATATTATCTTTTCCATTGGAGGTCATTGTGGTGGGTCCTGTGTGGGTCCTTCGGTACTGACTGAAGACCGCTTAACATTAGAAGCGTGTCTATTAGTATCATTTGTTCACCTCCAGTGATATTTGGGTGTCACCATTATCACCATTTCTACATCTGAACAAGAGTTTTTTAGGGGGTTTAAAACATGTTGAGGTTAAGTACTATCCATAAGGTATCTTACCAGCTTGATCAAGTAATAAGATTACCGGTTATGGATATGTGGTGGCCCAGTATGGGATGGTGTTGCCCCATACCTTTCCTGCCCTGTCTGGCAGTGTCCCCAGGGCCCACTGTAGTTGTCTCCCCATTTGTACATATGTTTTGTATTTTAAGATGTGTTATACCTTTAATAAATGTACCATGTGATTGTTACCCAGGAGGTGCCACTGATCATCTGACTACAGGGTGACCTATGGGCTCTCTGCTAGTCTAAGTCCTGGGTGGAGCTTCTCTCTCTTGTTTCTGAGGTCCAGTGCAGTCAAGCTGTCTCAGTGTGTGTCCAGAACATTGGAGGCCTCAAGCCCAGTCTGCAGTAGTTGTCAGTCACCAGTCAAGTCATCTGTCTAGTCAACGTGGCCTGCACTAAAATATCTAGTCCTACTACAAGTCCCAGCGAGTCTGCAAGGTCTCTGAGTCACTGGTCACCTCCTTGGACCCTGGCTGAACTGTATAGACTTTACCATCTATCTACCCTCAGTAAAGCTACTGTTGTCCATAACTTGGCGTCGGAGTCTTTATTGCCCCTGTGCCTAGCCCAGGATCCAGTGGTATACCTTCGGGTGGTTTTAGGCTAAACCATGCCCTGGCATCACGAACACAAGGGGTTAATACCATCTGCCCCTAGGTTAACAACATCTGCCCTGCACCACACCCCACCACAGAGAGTAGATTTATGTGGATAGAACGTTGATCCAGGGATTTATTCTGATCGCCTTATTGGGGTCCGGAAGGAATTTTACCTCATGGGGCAAATGGCATCAGCCACATGGGGTGGGGCGTTATCCTCTTCTGGATCAACATAGTAGGGTTTTTGGTTTAACCCCTTAAGGACGCAGGACGTAAATGTACGTCCTGGTGAGGTGGTACTTAACGCACCAGGACGTACATTTACGTCCTAAGCATAACCGCGGGCATCGGAGCGATGCCCGTGTCATGCGCGGCTGATCCCGGCTGCTAATCGCAGCCAGGGACCCGCCAGCAATGGCCGACGCCCGCGATCTCGCGGGCGTCCGCCATTAACCCCTCAGGTGCCGGGATCAATACAGATCCCGGCATCTGCGGCAGTTCGCGATTTAAATGAACGATCGGATCGTCCGCAGCGCTGCTGCGGGGATCCGATCATTCATAATGCCGCACGGAGGTCCCCTCTCCTTCCTCCGTGCGGCTCCCGGCGTCTCCTGCTCTGGTCTGTGATCGAGCAGACCAGAGCAGGAGATGACCGATAATACTGATCTGTTCTATGTCCTATACATAGAACAGATCAGTATTAGCAATCATGGTATTGCTATGAATAGTCCCCTATGGGGACTATTCAAGTGTAAAAAAAAATGTAAAAAAATGTAAAAGTAAAAGTAAAAAAAAAGTGAAAAATCCCCTCCCCCAATAAAAAAGTAAAACGTCCGTTTTTTCCTATTTTACCCCCAAAAAGCGTAAAAAACATTTTTTATAGACATATTTGGTATCGCCGCGTGCGTAAATGTCCGAACTATTAAAATAAAATGTTAATGATCCCGTACGGTGAACGGCGTGAACGAAAAAAAAAAAAAAAAGTCAAAAATTCCTACTTTTTTAATACATTTTATTAAAAAAAAAATTATAAAAAATGTATTAAAAGTTTTTTATATGCAAATGTGGTATCAAAAAAAAGTACAGATCATGGCGCAAAAAATGAGCCCCCATACCGCCACTTATACGGAAAAATAAAAAAGTTAGAGGTCATCAAAATAAAGGGATTATAAACGTACTAATTTGGTTAAAAAGTTTGTGATTTTTTTTAAGCGCAACAATAATATAAAAGTATATAATAATGGGTATCATTTTAATCGTATTGACCCTCAGAATAAAGAACACATGTCATTTTTACCATAAATTGTACGGCGTGAAAACAAAACCTTCCAAAATTAGCAAAATTGTGTTTTTCGTTTTAATTTCCCCACAAAAATAGTGTTTTTTGGTTGCGCCATACATTTTATGATATAATGAGTGATGTCATTACAAAGGACAACTGGTCGCGCAAAAAACAAGCCCTCATACTAGTCTGTGGATGAAAATATAAAAGAGTTATGATTTTTAGAAGGCGAGGAGGAAAAAATGAAAACGTAAAAATTAAATTGTCTGAGTCCTTAAGGTCAAAATGGGCTGAGTCCTTAAGGGGTTAAAGGGGTACTCCCGTGGAAACCTTTTTTTTTTTTTTTTAAATCAACTGGTGCCAGAAAGTTAAACAGATTTTTAAATCACTTCTATTAAAAAATCTTAATCCTTCCAGTACTTTTTAGGGGCTGTATACTAAAGAGAAATCCAAAAAAGAAATGCATTTCCTCTGATGTCATGACCACAGTGCTCTCTGCTGACCTTTGCTGTCCATTTTAGGAACTGTACAGAGCAGCATATGTTTGCTTAGGGGATTTTCCCCTGCTCTGGACAGTTCCTAAAATAGACAGCAGAGGTCAGCAGAGAGCACTGTGGTCATGACATCGGAGGAAATGCATTTCTTTTTTGGATTTCTCTTTAGTATACAGCCCCTAAATCAAATTTCTTTTGATTTAAAAAGAAAAAAGTTTTCCACGGGAGTACCCCTTTACCTCGATGGACTCTTGTCTTTTATGGACCTTACAAACTATGTTATTATGTAAGTTATTTCTGCTGCGAGTCCTGTTTTTCTTCACTCCTGTCCATTGCATGTAACAGAACATGTCGTCGATGTAGCGTCTTCTCTTTCATCAATCCACCCAGATGTATTTTGACAGGACAGGCTGATGCAGAGTTCCTTTGTAAAGTCTCCTCTGTGAAGCCTCCGTCTCTGCGTTGCAAGAGGGACCTCACCTTCTGCAGTTCAGGGACCAATGCAACCGGAATAGTAAAGATGTGACCTGACGGAATTAGGGGATTATTCTCAGAGAAAAGAATAAAAATCCTTTGTTTAAATTAATTACAATGAATCATTTTCCAGGGGAAATAGTTTGCAGAAGCTAATAATATATCTGACAGAATAATGATGATGCAGGTAATTATTCCCCGGACACCGGAGAAGTGACCTGCTTTTTCGTGTTGCTACTAAATCTGCGCCGGGGAGCACGCCACATACCGCAAAAGAGTTTTAATTACAGAACATGGCGGGGCTAAGGGTCTGCTCTAAACATACAAGCGTGGGGGGTAATGGACAGAAAGTTTAATCCTTATATGATGGAACCTTCTCGAATTGTCTTGTAGTCGTCCTTGATCTCATCCCGATCCCCGATCCTGAGAGTTGGTAACCATTGTCCAAACAGTCTAGAGCAGTGGTCTCCAACATGCGGACCTCCAGATGTTGCAAAACTACAACTCCCAGCATGCCCAGACAGCTGTTGGCTGTCCGGGCATGCTGGGAGTTGTAGTTTTGCAACATCTGGAGGTCTTCAGGTTGGAGACCACTGGTCTAGAGCAATGGTCTCCAAATAATGGACCTCCAGCTGTAGAAAAACTACAATTTCCAGCAAGCCCGGACAGACTACAACTGCAAGTTGTAGTTTTGCAACAGCTGGAGGTCCACGGACATTGATAGGTACAGTACTACCACACCATGACTACTACCACTACATAGTGTCAGGATAATATTACCATCTATTTACTGAACTTTACTATATGATGCCTATATTATGCCGTCACACCGTGAACAATGAGCATTTCCACTACATAGTGGCTGAATAATAATGCCAGTGAGTGACTATATAGGAATCAATAGCAGCTTTACACAGGCGCTTCAGCATTTTTCCTAACCTACACAAACATAACTTTCTGGAAAGTATCCCCAAATACTATCAGGTATGTTTTCATAGCTATAGTTGTCTTCAGAAATACTGCCATTGCTGAAAAATAACAGTGTGTGCATAAAATAACAGTGCCATACTGTGCTCCAGACATTAGATGTGTTCCAAATGGTAATAGTGTACCACATAGTAAAAGTCTGGCACAGACGGCTTTCCATGGTCTCAGCTTTCACAGACTGCTCTCTAAGGTCCCTCCTTTCACAGACTGCTCTCTAAGGTCCCTCCTTTCACAGACTGCTCTCTGAGGTCCCTCCTTTCACAGACTGCTCTCTGAGGTCCCTCCTTTCACAGACTGCTCTCTGAGGTCCCTCCTTTCACAGACTGCTCTCTGAGGTCCCTCCTTTCACAGACTGCTCTCTGAGGTCCCTCCTTTCACAGACTGCTCTCTGAGGTCCCTCCTTTCACAGGCTGCTCTCTAAGGTCCCTCCTTTCACAGACTGCTCTCTAAGGTCCGTCCTTTCACAGACTGCTCTCTAAGGTCCCTCCTTTCACAGACTGCTCTCTAAGGTCCCTGCTTTCAAAGACTGCTCTCTAAGGTCCCTCCTTTCACAGACTGCTCTCTAAGGTCCGTCCTTTCACAGACTGCTCTCTAAGGTCCCTCCTTTCACAGACTGCTCTCTAAGGTCCCTGCTTTCAAAGACTGCTCTCTAAGGTCCCTCCTTTCACAGACTGCTCTCTAAGGTCCCTCCTTTCACAGGCTGCTCTCTAAGGTCCCTTCTTTCACAGACTGCTCTCTAAGGTCCTTTCTTTCACAGACTGCTCTCTAAGGTCCCTCCTTTCACAGACTGCTCTCTAAGGTCCCTCCTTTCACAGGCTGCTCTCTAAGGCCCCTCCTTTCACAGGCTGCTCTCTAAGGCCCCTCCTTTCACAGACTGCTCTCTAAGGTCCCTCCTTTCACAGACTGCTCTCTAAGGTCCCTCCTTTCAAAGACTGCTCTCTAAGGTCCCTCCTTTCACAGACTGCTCTCTAAGGTCCCTCCTTTCACAGACTGCTCTCTAAGGTCCCTGCTTTCAAAGACTGCTCTCTAAGGTCCCTCCTTTCACAGACTGCTCTCTAAGGTCCCTCCTTTCACAGGCTGCTCTCTAAGGTCCCTTCTTTCACAGACTGCTCTCTAAGGTCCTTTCTTTCACAGACTGCTCTCTAAGGTCCCTTCTTTCACAGACTGCTCTCTAAGGTCCTTTCTTTCACAGACTGCTCTCTAAGGTCCCTCCTTTCACAGACTGCTCTCTAAGGTCCCTCCTTTCACAGGCTGCTCTCTAAGGCCCCTCCTTTCACAGGCTGCTCTCTAAGGCCCCTCCTTTCACAGACTGCTCTCTAAGGTCCCTCCTTTCACAGACTGCTCTCTAAGGTCCCTCCTTTCAAAGACTGCTCTCTAAGGTCCCTCCTTTCACAGACTGCTCTCTAAGGTCCCTCCTTTCACAGACTGCCCATAGGCGGCACTCCATGGCCCTTCTCCCTCTCACAAACTATAGTCCTCATTCCCCTGACCTCTCACAGACTTCTCCTCATGTAGTGCCCCATTACACAGACTGCTGCTTAATCCCCTCCACACAGACTGCTCACACTCCCTTTACAGACTGTTTGTCATGCCCCCTACCTTCAATGATCCAAAGCATGAAGTGTGATGCTGATAGTTCAGCTTTCTGTTACCTCCCTCCTCTGTGCATAGCGATGACTGCACGGGAGGGATAGAGAGGACTGTGCAGCTGTAACTGTAACTATAATCATAGAAACAGGGCCGGCTCTGCCTATAGGCAAAATAGGAAGCCATCTAGAGTGCCTTCTTGATGGGGGGCGTTGCACTGCCTGCCACAAGAAAGTTAGACAACCAGCATGTGAACCAATTTGGTTTGTTACAGTATGTCACCCCAGTAGTAAGCTAATTACAGGAGGCTTGTAACAGTGTGTCACCCTAGTAAGGTGGGGCATGTCAAAGGACAGGCCAATGAGCGGAGTCAAGGTGCCGGCAAAATTAACTTTTGCCTAGAGTGGCAAACAACCTTGCACCAGCCCTGCATAGGGATGATGGCAGGGAAGGGACAGAGAGGACTCTGCAGCTGTAACTGTAAGTATAGGGCCACACATAGTTATCTCTATAATCACAGAGATGACTGCAGGCAGAGATAAAGATGACTGAGCAGTTTAAGCTGTATAGTTGCACAGGTTTCCCCATGATCAAACAGAGTTTCATCAGTACTCTACCCAATCTTTACAGGGGTTTAACGCAGAAGAGTGTATTCTTCCTTTTTATGGGCTTTTGTGCTCAGAAAAACCCTTTAGGGTACGTTCACATGAGCAAATTTAGAAATGAGTTTCCAGTGAGTTTCTCGTTTCAAGCTTTAGCTGCAGTGAGTTTTCCCACGGTGGAAAATCAACAGCAGCAGATTACACTGAAGTCAATGCAATCTGCTGCAGATTTTCTTCTGCGAAAAATTCTGCCACGGCCTAAACTCACAGCAGGAAACTCTATAACTGTAAACATACCCAAAAACAGATTTTAAGGCTGTATGCCTGTGGTGCTGAGCAACTTAAAATTAGTAGTGCCTCTATGGGCAATCACCTGATTTGACCCCCTACCCCTTCCCCCACCAAACACCTGCCTTTATAAAACCATTTTCTCTGAATTGTCTGGCTGAGAAGTTCGTGACCAAAGAGTAAAAAAAAAAAAAGTAAAAGAAAGTATTTAATTATAAAGTTTTAGCTTTTGTATCAAAGATTTGGACAGACTGCAGAAAGTCTGAGTCCTGCCAATACCGCGACATCTTCAAGGTGACATCAGCCTGTATCTTGTGAGGACGGTTGTCACTCATCACTGGCGTGCCAAAAAATCTGTCAGCTGCGGGCTGAGAAGTGATAATTTACCATCAATGGGAAACTTTGCCTTTGTTAATAACAAAATTCCACTGAATATTTATACGAGGATCGTAACAGACAAGAATATACAGGAATATAGTGATAGAGTAATATAAAGTAATATAGTGATACAGTAATATACAGTAATATAGTGATACAGTAATATACAGTAATAGAGTACCGTACATACTCGAGTATAAGCTAACCTGAATATAAGCCGATGCCCCTAATTTCACCCCAAAAACCCAGGAAAAGTTATTGACTCGACTATAAGCCTAGGGTGGGAAATACATCATCCCCCCCTGTCATCATCCCCCCCTGTCATCATCCCCCCTGTCATCAACCAGACCCCCGTCATCATCCAGACCCCCGTCATTAACATCCCCGTCATCATCACCCCATCATCAATACCGCATCATCATTACCCCGTCATCATCACCCCCCGTCATCATCACCCCCCCGTCATCATCACCCCCATCATCATCAAAAAATCTCTGAGGCCATCGCATGTTGAAGGCAGCATCAACATACGATGCTTTTGTATGTTGGGGCCATCGCATAAACGGCTATCCGGCAGCGCTGACTGCTTCAGCTGCCGCCGGATAGCCGTTTACGGTGCCCCGTGTGGTCCGCTGACGTTCACTTACCTGTCCTCGGGGCTCCGGCGCGTCCTCTTCAGGATCCCTTCCATCACCGGCGCTCTCCATCGTCGTCATCACGTCGCTGCGCACGCCATCCCGTCATGCAATAGGAGCGGCGTGCGTAGTGACATGATGACGGGGACACAAGAGCGACGATCCCAGGCAGAAGAGACGTTCCGGAGCGGCAGGACACAGTGACAACGATGAAGCGCAACATCCAGGGCAGCGGTAACGTGCGGTGACGGTCCGGAGCGGCGGGGACAGGTGAGTACAACATCCTATACTTTACCTTGCACGGATCCCTCAACATACGATGGTTTCAACAAACGATGGTTCATTTGGAACAGATTACCATCGTATGTTGAGGGACTACCGTAGTTTCAAGAACAGCTCGCATGGAAGGAAGGCCAGCTGTATTTCAATGGGTGATGTGTGTGAGGGAGATAAGTCGCCTCCCACCTAAAACAAAGGAATCCTGGGGATTGTAGAGGGAGGGCACAGAAACAGGAAATAGCCAGTTTACAAAAAACAAGGCAGCAGCGTGATGGAGGACACAGGACACGGCCATTTACCACCAACACAAGCATGGGTCCATTACTGGCTGAAAGGTAATAAGTAAAGTCCCCTTATGTTGGATAACCACTTTAATGTTTATTTAGGGTAAATATTTGCCTATCCAAACTTTTGGGGACCAAGGAGGTCAAGAAGGGCTTTTGCGGACTGTGAAGGGGCTATTTCGGTGTATGTGTATATTTAGCATGCTTCCTGCTCTCCCGCTGAACAATTTCCTAGGACATGAAGTGAAGCTTTGGCTTTGACTCACAGCTTTAGGTCGCTCTGGGAGAGATTGGAGTTACTCTGAAATGCAAATCTAACCTTAAGACAATTCCATCCCTTTTGAATGCCATGCAGCTGCCGGGCCGTTCACAAAGGGCTCAGCGGGGCCTCGTGTTTCATTATTACTTCATGGCTTCTTGTCTTCATCATGTGCTGTTATTCAATTATCCAGGTGGACATTGGCGACTATGGGAGGCCATTATATCAAAAGAGAGAAATCCCATCCCAGATTAAATAGACACGGTGGCGCGCTGTTCTCGGGGCTGAATTATTCAGCGTCGCTGCAGAAAGATGAAGAGGGGAAGTTATTGCTGAAGAACTTTGTTACTTTGTTTCATTCAGTGATCAAAAAAGAATAAAACTAAAAAAAAAAATTACTGTAACAAAGATTATAGAGTAGATCGGATTCATGTCTTACTGGGGCACATGGAGATAATGGGGCCGACCTGGCTAAATATCTAATTTTTGTTTCAGAGCCCCCCCCCCCCCCTTCCCCCCAACAGCAAGCTAAGAACTGCTGGGACCCCCGGAGCTATCTCTATAGCATTGTTTAGGAATCATGGTGTCTCTAACTGTTGCAAAATTACAACTCCCAGCATGCCCGGACAGCCTACGGCTGTCCGGGCATGCTGGGAGTTGTAATTTTGCATGACAGGAGTTGTAGTTTTGCAACAGCTGGAGGCACTACAGCATGACAGGAGTTGTAGTTTTGCAACAGCTGGAGGCACCCTGATTGCAAAACACTGCTATAGAGATAGCAGCAGCAGTATACAGATAGAGCTGGAAGGGGAGGGGTCTGGCAGTTAGCAGGAGAGATCTAATAGGTGATGATGTCATCCTGCAGATCACAGGAAGTCAGCTGACCACTTCCTTTTGACACATTAAAGGGGTACTCCGGTGAAAACTTTTTTTTTTTTTTTGTTTAAATCAACTGGTGCCAGAAAGTTAAACAAATTTGTAAATTACTTCTATTAAAAAAATCTTAATCCTTCCTGTACTTATTAGCTGCTGAATACTACAGCGGAAATTCTTTTCTTTTTGAAACACAGAAAACACACTCTGATGACATCACGAGCACAGTGCTCTCTGCTGACATCTCTGTCCATTTTAGGAACTCTCCAGAACAGCCTATGTTTTCTATGGGGATTTCCATTTACTCTGGAGAGTTCCTAAAATGGACAGAGATGTCAGCAGAGAGCACTGTGCTCATGATGTCAGCAGAGAGCTCTGTGTTTCAAATGGAAAAGAATTTCCACTGTAGTATTCAGCATCTAATAAGTACAGGAAGGATTAAGATTGTTTAATAGAAGTAATTCACAAATGTGGCACCAGTTGATTTAAATAAAAAATAAAAAAAAGTTTTTCACCGTAGTACCCCTTTAAGCCAAGTAACTTTCTGGGGGGTGAGGTCAGACTGGTGACATGGTCACATGACCAAATAAGAGTAATGCAGCTGTGCTAGAACAAAATGCTGGGAGTTGTGGTTTTGCAACAGCTAAAGGCACCTTGTTTGGGAAACAGTGCTTAATAATACAGAACAGAAGAACTCATCTGTCTTATCCTCTGTTATGGGGACTTATGGTATATGTATCTATGTTCAGTCGCAAGAAAAAGTATGTGAACCCTTTGGGATTTTCTGGATTCCTGCATGGATTACTACTGTATAATACAATATGACATGATTGTTCTCACAATTATACACTAACACAATGTAACTGAACTAGTAACATACAGACAGTTATGCAGTTCATGTCTTTTATTGAGTAAACATTCACAGTGCAGGGAGAAAACTTAAGCAAACCCCTGTGTTACTGACGTCTCCCAGGGCAAAATGTGTTTAAAGGAGATTAGACAGGAAATGTTACCTTAAAGGGGTACTCCGGTGAAAACCTTTTTTCTTTTAAATCGACTGGTGGCAGAAAGTTAAACATATTTGTAAATTACTTCTATTAAAAAATCTTAATCCTTCCTGTACTTATTAGCTGCTGAATACTACAGAGGAAATTATTTTCTTTTTGGAATGCTCTCTGATGACATCACAAGCACAATTCTCTCTGCTGACATTATTATATTAATAATAATGCTTTATTTATTGTTGTCCTTGGTGGGATTTGAACCCAAGTGCCCAGCACTGCAAGGCAGCAGTGCTAACCACTGAGCCACCATGCTGCCCTTAGCATACATCTGCTATGCATGGTTGCTAAAATGGACAGAGATGTCAGCAGAGAGCACTGTGCTCGTGATGCCATCAGTGTTACAAAAAGAAAGGAATTTCCTCTGTAGTATTCAGCAGCTAATAAGTACTGGAAGGATTAAGATTTTTTAATAGAAGTAATTTACAAATATGTTTAACTTTCTGCCACCAGTTGATTTGAAAGAAAAAAGGTTTTCACCGGAGTACCCCTTTAACTATGTGGAGATGCTGTTGACTGACCTGAAGAGTGTGCTGCACACAAAGCATCCTGAAGATACTGATGAACTAAAACACATTTTTAGGTAAAAGATGGTACAACATTTCTCCTCCACATTGTGCAAATTTTATTTACAGCGATAGGAAACATTTGTGGAGATGATTAATATTAAAAGGAGGAACTATAGGTTAATACATTCAGATGCTTACTTAATTTTTCTCTCTGCACTGTGGATGTTTACTCACTTTGGAAGTTTGATCACCGCTGATCTAGTAGGCCCTATCACAAAGGTCTAAGACAACCTCTTTACTAATACAATGTAACAATCCCATAAGCGGTGTACGCAGGACCAGGCCAGGGTGGGATTTTCAGTCGTAATTTCAGTCATAATTCTGCACCAATACTTCACCAGAAATCCAATTGCATTCATTGGCTTGTTTGGCCATATTTTGGGCCCAAAGCTCAGTGAAGTCCTTTCCTTAAATTTGGGCTGTCAGAATCAAAAGCCTGTGTTGTACATATTGGCAAAACATTAACCTTTCTAATATACTTCATAAACTTCATGAAATACAGAACATAATCCTAATCTGCTGCAGCATCATCTCTGTCCCAGTTGAAGCACAGACTGGAATTAGTAAGTCTAGTAAGTGAGGGTGGGACTAGCACTCCTCTGTGACCGCAGCATGAAATCCGAGAGAAGAGGATTACAGAGCAGTCTGCAGTGATTGGATAAAAAGACCCAGCACAGCACAGCGGACTCAGGGAGGAAGTGAATGCATGGTGAGTGAGGGCGGGCTCAGTGCTCAGAGGAGCAGAAGAGAGATTTGTGAGCCAAATACAGAAGCTAGACCCAAAAAAAAGGCATGTAAAGAATCTATGACCTAGTGAGTAACATATTGAGCATTATATTTTTTCTGTGATATGACAGGTAAGAAGTGACCATAGAGATGGTGAGAGGCTTTGTTTTATTGGAGAGTAGTGTAGATAGAGGTGAAAGTAATAATTCTAATATAGAAATATGCCATCTTGCTTTTTTGCCCCACGCTCCTGTATATGAGGTACACAAGGTATGACACCACCTGTAGCGGCCCCCTCCGTGCTGCATCCATCAGCCCCGCTCTCCATGCAGCCAGTCATAATGACATGGTAGGAGTCATTTTCCCGCCGCCTTCTCCATACTTTCCTCCTGAAATTGATCTGCTGTAAATGTCCGGGGCTGACGCTTGGCTCTTCTTCTGGATTTTAATCGTCAACAATTAAAATTCCAGGAAAAAACTTTTTTTTTTTAATATATCAACTGGCTCCAGAAAGTTAAACGGATATGTAAATTACTTCTATTAAAAAATCTTAATCCTTCCAATAATTATCAGCTGCTGAAGTTGACTTGTTCTTTTTTGTCTGGCCATAGTGTTCTCTGCTGACATCTCTGCTTGTCTCGGGAACTGCACAGTTTAGAAGAGGTTTGCTATGGGGATTTGCTTCTACTCTGGACAGTTCCCGAGACAGGTGTCATCAGAGAGCACTTAGACAGAAAAGAACAACTCAACTTCAGCAGCTAAAAAGTACTGAAAGGATTAAGATTTTTAATAGAAGTAATTTACAAATCTGTTTAACTTTCTGGAGCCAGTTGGTTATATATATATATATATATATATATATATATATATATATATATATATATATATATATAAACATTTCCTGGATAACCCCTTTAAGGAGAAATAGCGCCTGTCCGCAGAGAATGATGAAAAGGGCAAGGTAATACGTGGGAGCCTGCAAATGCTAACCCCTCCGGCATGGAACGGGCTCTATCACCCCAGGCACATTTTTCTTTACACAGACATGTCCTGGTGTAAGATTGATCCCCATAAAGTCTCTGATCGATTACCAAGAATGGTGCTTTATTATGACAAAGGACAGATACAAAGGGGAAGGGGGGGTGTGTGGAGCAGAGGAAGTTGTGTAGTTCTTTTCTGTCTGACCACAGCGCTCTCTGCTGACACCTCTGTCCATGTCAGGAACTGTCTGGAGCAGGAGAGGTTCGCTGTGGGATTTGCTCCTGCTCTGGACAGTTCCTGACATGGACAGAGGTGTCAGCAGAGAGCACGGTGGTCAGACAGAAAAGAACAACTCAGGTTTCTCTGGAGCATACAGCAGCTGATAAGTACTGGAAGGGTTAATATTTTTTAATAGAAGTCATTTACAAATCTGTTAAAAGGGGTTATCCAGCCAAAGACATCTTATCCCATATCCCCTATTTACCGGACTTAAAGGGATACTCCGCTGCCCTGCTTCGGAAGCTCCGCTCCGTTGTTCCGAATGCTGCATGCGGGCTTCCGTGTTCAGGGACGCCCTTCGTGACATCACGCCCGGCCCCACCTGACGTCACGCCCGCCCCCTCAACGAAAGTCTATGGGAAGGGGGCGCGACGGCCGTCGCGCCCCCTTCCCATAGACTTTCATTGAAGGGGCGGGCGTGACATCACAAGGGGGCAGGCGTGACATCACGAGGGGCGGCCTTTAACGCGGAAGCCCGCATGCAGCGTTTGGAACAACGGTGCGGAGCTTCCGAAGCAGGGCAGCGGAGTACCCCTTTAAAAAAAATGCCACTGAGAAAGCTTGGAAAACATTTGAAATTCATTGTGTTTTTTTTACTACAAATTGAGAAATAGTGGCAATTCTCAGTAAGACACGGCTGCGTGCAAACCGAGCCTAAAAGTATTTATCTACTTGGATAAGCATTGCAAATCAGAAGAAGCAATTTCCTGCTAAGGAAGAGCGGGCTCCCTGTGCTGGCTGCTGAGTGAATTCCATCTTTCATCCACCAGGTGTCCCCAGAGCCAGTCAGGAGCTGTCCAGCCAAGATCCTCGTCATATAATGCAGGTATCCGTCCTGTAATCAGGTCACTATACCCAGTCTCCAGACCGCGCTCAGCTTCTCCTCCAGGGAGCCGCGCTGCGGCTGAGCAGACTGTTAAGGACCTAATAGCGCAGGGCAAAGTTCCAGACTAACTCTCATTAGGACTGATTACAATATGGAAGGAGCTGCCTGAATTAAGTAGCCGTCCTGAACATTCGCTCACCTCCCTCCCCTCAATGCCGGCTTTTATTGGCACAGCTCTACCATGGGCGCCATTAACCCAATCGACGCCAGAACCCTATAAAGATGATTATCGGATCATCCACAACCTAATTGTGAAGTAGTTAGAGGTTATTCCGTCTACAACAGGACGCTCTAATAGAAGCCATTAGAATTTGCATCCAGTCCGTCCTAGTAATCATTCTGCAATCACAGATTATTAGAAGGCGAAGCCGATTCGGGGGAATTTGGGTAATCAGACATAGTGACTGTGCTCCTCTGTAGCCTCAGGGAGATCATTGTCATATTTAAAGGGTAGCTCCCACCATCCTATTTTTTTTTCTGTCCCTGCCTATTGCCAATCTATCCCTAACCCCCTCCCTGCTTTTATTTTTTATTTTTACTATATTAAAAATGCCTTTTGTCTGCCTGGCAGTGTGCTCATTACCAGGCAGACTTCCCCAGCAGGCACCACGTCCCTGATGCCTGCTGGGGGGGACTTCGGCCCTTAGTTCATCTACACAGGGTGCCTCCAGCTGCCAGCTGTTTCACCACTACAACTCCCAGCTTGCCCTGACATCTATTGGCTGTTAGGGCATGCTGGGAGTTGTAGTATTGAAACAGCTGGAGGCACCCTATGTAGATAAACTATTATTTAGTTACAAGCGGCGCTATGGCGCTAGCCCGTTCCCCCCGCTACGGCACTAGCCCGTTCCCTCTCCCCCCCCCCCCCCCCCGTCCCGCATACCCCGTTCCCTCATTACACTTGCAGTTACTGCAGAGTCCGGCAGCGGGCGTGCAGGGACAGCGGCGGCAACGAGGCGGCGGCGGCGATGTGCGGGAGGAGTGGCCTCCCAGCCAGTGGCCAGGGAGCCAATGCGCTCGCTCCCGCCTGTCTGATTGACAGGCAGGGAGCGAGTGCAGCCTAACTGAAAAAGGACTGATTGCCACTCCAAAATCAGTCCTTTTTCAGTGGCCGGTTTTTAAATGTAAATTAAACCTTTTTAATGAAAAAAAAAATAATAAAAGTATATTAGAGATATGTTGTAGTACATAAGTGCTACAACATATAAAAAAATAAAGTTGGTGACAGTGCCCATTTAAGGCTTCGGTTATCAAGAGTTGTTTTGGGATTTAAAATATTCCATCCTGGAGTCAGTGTAAAGAACTTGGCCCTACAGATTATATACCATCCAAGCGTGTCCTATACTGATCCTAACTTATATCCTGTAAACCTTTTATTTAAAAATATAAAACATTACAATAATTATAAACAACACCATAACAATAATACAAACAACATGTAATATATACAAGTAATGAGTCTGTATAAGTCCTTAAATGTCCATCAAAATATTTCCTGGTCCAGACACATTCTCACCAAACACACCACTATGACAACAACCCCACAAATGTAAACTACTAAACTCTACTTAATAATAATAGCAGTAATAATAACAAATAATAATCATAATAACTATAACCTTAATATTAATAATTAAACTAAAAACTCCTGTCCCAGTAGCATTTCTCTCACCCAAAATAAATAAATGATTAATTTGTGTCACAAACTACCAAACACCACAAACAGAAAATAATTTTTTTTTTTTTTTTTTTTTTTGGGGCCCTGAGCTGGTCCCACATCCCATGCCCCCAGTACATGATAACAGACATCCATGAACCAGTCCAGGATTTTTTTTTTTGATATATAGAGTCCCATAGAAACCCCCCTCCCCCCTTTTTCCTACCAACCATTCTAAACTAAACCCCAACACAATGTGATAAACCAACCCCTAGAAAAAAAAAACATGCTAATATATACAAACATTAAATATATAAACATTAAATATATATAACTACACAAACAGAAATATATACAAAAATAGTAAAAACTATACAAACCAAACAACAAATAACAATGAGGCTTTCCAGCCACACAAAGCACAAGTTCAGTGCCTGCAAGCCCTATATTACCATATACATACAGCACAAAACATAAAGACTAATGTGCCAGCATCAGCCCACCACCAGGGGGAGACAACAGGCTAAGGCACTTTAAAAGCAGAGCCCCTCCACAGATGAGAAGCCCATCCAGCACCAAGCCTCTTGTACTCCAGAGAACGCACCTTCACCAGGTCACCCAGTATGTTCTTAACCACCTGACACACAGGGAGTATTTTATGCTGCGTCGACACTAAACACCGCGCGTTCCACGTGTAATACCTGACCACTGACCTGACTAGGAATAAAGTGCACCGGTCCCAGCCTCCAAGGTTTCTGAATGCCCCATAGGCCCATTCCGCATAGAAGAAACTGGCCAGCCTAGGCCAACCAATGGAAGAGCCCACCCTGTTGTAAACCTCTGTGTTAAAGGGACAATGAAGCAGAAAATGCTCCATGCTTTCAAGCATGCCTCCACACTCCTCGCGGGGACATCCCCGGTCATCAGAGCTCCTGCACTTCAGATTGTCCCTCACACACAGTTTCCCATGGAAGCAGCGCCAAGTCAAGTCCCAAAATTCAAAAGCCTTAAACCAACCTCTAGATCCCGACTTTGGCAGTCCTTGAGCGCCAATGGTTTCTGGAAATGAGAAGACAGGACCCTCTTGTCAAGGAATTTCCTCGACAGAGTCCTAATCTCCCCCATCCCCAGACCCCACCGCCGAATAACCTTCAGAACCGGGGTAGCATAAGCCGGGAGATGCCCGTGTGGTGTGCGAAGATCCTTCACTTGCCCTCCTGTCTCCCATTCCTGGAAGAAAGGCCCAAACCATCCCCTACAGGAGGATACCCACGGAGGAGCCCTCTCTGACCAGAGGTTTGCTACATTGGTCTTAAGAAAGGAATTCACTAGGAATACCATGGGGTTGACCATACACAACGCCCCTTGTCTCCTCGTAAGGTAAGTAGGTTCAGTCTATTCCCCCATAACATTTGGAAGAACACACTGTAGACCCGGGTCCAGAGAAGTTCTGGCGAAATGCAGACACTGCCCAGATATATCAGCAAATGTAGCAGGAATGTTTTGATAAGGTTAACCCTTTCCCAGAGGGTCAAAGACCAACCCTTTCACTGATCCACTTCCAATGTTGGAGGTTGGATTCAACCGGTTCTACACATTTACTGCTGTAATATTCTCTACAGTAGATAAATATTTTACATTATATTATTCACTCTCCATATGCTTTCGAACACTATAATGATGGTATACTCTATTTGAGTTACTGCATTTACTATAAAGTCACTGCAGCAACTCTACTTCTACCCCCCCACCCTCCCATAAAAGTGTGGTAATGGTGGGGTGTGTGGTGCAGGGCAGATGTTATTACCCTAAGGGCAGATGGTATTAACCCCTTGTGTTCGTGACGCCAGGGCGTGGTTTAGCCTTAACCCGAAGGTATACCGCTGGATCCTGGGCTAGGCACGGGGGCAATGAATATATTAACGGCAAGTTACGGAACAACGGCAGCTTTACTGAGGGTAGACAGTTGCTACAGTCTATGCAGTACAGCCAGGGCCCAAGGAGGTGACCAGTGACCTCGCAGGATTGGTGGGACTTGTAGCGGACGGGATAATTTAGTGCAGGCCACGCTGGATAGACAACAGACTTGACTGACAGGACTGTGACTTTAGCTTACTGTGCACTTGACTTGAGGCTGCAGGACTTGACTCGAGGCCTACAATGTTCTCAACACACACCCTGAGACGTCTTGACTGCACTGGACCTCAGGAACAAGAGAGAGAAGCTCCACCCAGGGTTTATATAGGGGGGGGGGGGGGGGAGACTAACAGGGAGCCCATAGGTCATCTTTGGGGTCAGCAGGTCAATTGTACCTCCTGGGCACCAATCACATGGTACATTTATTAAAGCTAAAATACACAATACAACTTATATACATGGGGGATACAACTGCAGGGGGCCCTGGGGACACGGAGGGACACTGCCTGACAGGGCAGGAAGGTACGGGGAAACATCATTCCATACTGGGCCACCACAAAAGCATTATATGCTGAGACTGAACCGCCGCCTGAGGAAATGATCTCCAGATACTAATCAGATCAGTATCGCTCTAATGTAATACAGCAGATATACTGTACGGAGGATTTGGAGTTATTTAGCACATTGAGATCTGAAATGAAGTTATCTGTATTGCTGCCAGACTCCCAGAGATCTCCCCCCAGTGACTGCAGCTGCTAAATGTGGGGGGGACCCGGAGCAGGGTTCTTATTCAGTTTCATGAACCTTTGGGTATTATCCTAAAACAAGAGGATGGATTTAATTTTGAAGGAGATAGCAATATGTTCTCCACTATTTCTCCTGCACATTCATGTTCTGACGCTGCACTTAATTGATTTCTAATGGATGAGAGACGCTCTAGCTCAGTGGAAGAGACAGATAGAGGCGTTTACAAGGTGAGAGAATACAAAGGCACGCAGGAGAAGGAGGCAAGAGCAGTATCATCCAGGGGCAGGGGGTGGTGGAACATATAGCGCAGAACGCAATACGCTGCACTGTTCACATCACCTGTCATCTGGTCTGTATTAATGGGTTAATAAGGGAGGATTCGAGAGTTAAGTCAGAAGATACAAGTCAGGCTCTGATTCATTGTATCACGGTAAGGCTATTTTAACATGGTGGAATTTCCAAGTGGAATTCTGTGGGAATATTCCAATTGGAAATTCCATTGAGTCCCATTGATTTCAATAGGATTCTGTTGCACCGTGCACCAGGGATGTGCACACATAGACTTAAAAAGGGGGCTTGAGCCCCTGCCCTTTTAATGCACCTTCCCTATAATGCCCTCACTGATTGGGACCTCCAAGGGGTGATGTGGGTCCCATTCAGCTGACATTACCTCAGAAATTGTGTTGTGTTAATATATGTAACGTTTTTACAAACATTTTTTATTTTTTATTAGAAGTGCCTTTTTTTGCACACATGGAATTCTGCCGTGGAAATCCTGATTCCGGCATCCCCAGAAAGAATAGACATGGCTATTCTTTCTGTGGATTATTCTCGGAAATTCATGACCGACTATGAGACGCCTATGCATTTCTGAGCAGTCCTATCACCCGCATGAACATTCAAATGTGGGTAATGTCCGCCCATGCTTTCCAGGTGGACGTTCCGCACATTCTCAACCATGTGATCATGGCCTACTGCAGTGTTTCCCAACCAACAGTGGCAAAACTTCAACAGACAGCTTTTGGTCCATCTCACAATTGCTATTACTCAACCTGTGGTTCTACAAAACTACAACTCCCATCATACCCTTTGGTGCAAAGATACATCTCCCAGCTGTCTATAGGTTAGTGACTCTTCTTTCTGGAGAAGGTTCTGGTTTGGCTGATAATCCCCAGTCATGTTTTAAGGCTCTTTAAATGGGTTCTCTGCTGCAAGACATTTTATCCCCTATCCAAAGATGTCTGATCGTGGGGTCCCGCTGCTGGGGCCCTCTGCGATCTCCCACAGCAGCTGGTGTTCTAAACAAATGTAGCATTGGCCGTGACATCTCCGACATGCCCCTCCCCCATAGACATGAATGGAGGGGCCGCGGTGTGACGGCACAAGGGGTGTGGCCGTGACATCACGATCACAGCCTCCGACCACATGTGACATTACTATATACTTCAATTAAATAGACGCTGTAAGATCCCAAAAATTTTTATATGTTGTTACTGATGAAAATTAAAGACCTTTTGTAATTTGGTTGTTTTGAATATTCAATAAAGAAAACAGCTCCTGAAAATCCAGCCACTAGGGGTCCCCATACCTACTGGAACACTAACTTGTTCTGCAGGAGCATCAGGCTTGTCCATGAGTCATGGACAAGAGATTATTCATGGACAAGGCTGCATGAGCAGACACACCAATCACCTCCCACCATCACTATAAGAGCCCCTTTAACACCGAGAGGATTTCTAACACTGTGAGCTAATGAAAATAGGTATTTTTTTTTATAATTAATATAGGTGATAGAGGCAAGAGATAAGCGAATCAAAGCTGCCGAACCCGATTTTGTTACGAATTTCAGAAAATATTCGATTCACAACGAATAGGAATTAAGCCGCGACTCTATTGCGCGAATCGCTTCATTAAACTCCAATTACTGCGGTGCAGGCTCCAGGGTGTCTAAAATGGCGGATCCACATCTAATAGAGGACAGTCAGCAGCTACTGCCCAGCCAAGAAGGGGAGGAGACATCCGCAGAGTGACGTGGGAGGCGGTGTTCAGGGTCCTGAAGTAGACACTGTTGAGGAACCTGAGGAGGACATCAGTGACGTGCAGACACTTGATGATGATGTAGCCGATCGCAATTGGGAGCCGGGTGCAGAAGAGGTTTCATCACCATCAGGAGAAGAGAGTTGCAGGTTGCCTGTGAGGCAGCAGCTGAGCCAGCAAGGTGGTAGCATGGTTGGCAGTCAGCATGGTGGCAGAAGTGGAAATTCTGGAGCCAAACGTGCCCGGGGGAGACCACCTGCTTCACGGCAGCCTACCTTCACGGAAAGTAGTGAAACAGCAGTTCCGGCAGTAGCAGTTAAATAGTGCGGACTGTTGGTGGGAAAATCAGCTACTCGGCAGCGTGGCAGTTTTTCACCAAGCATCTGGAGGAGGTCCACATAGCCGTGGCTCCGATGTAGTGGTCCAGCCTGCTGCATCACCCAGTGGCCATCCGCTCCCTCCTTCATCCAGCCAAGGCTCCACCACCTCAGCCGGAGGGAGCTGTGTGTCATACCCTCCTTCTGTCGCTCCTACTCCTCCTACTTTTAGCCATTCCGCCAACAATCCATCGGCGAAGCCATGGCCAAGAGACAACAGTATGCGCCCACTCATCCAACGGCGCAGAAGCTGAATGTGCTCCTGTCCAAGTTGCTGGTGCTGCAGTCCCTCCCATTTCAAGTGGTGGACTCTGCACCTTTTAGAGAATTGATGGCTTGTGCCGAGCCGAGGTGGAGAGTGCCAAGCCATCATTTCTTTACAAAGAAGGCAGTACCAGCCTTGCACAATTTTGTGGAAGAGAAGGTGGTCCAGTCCTTGAGCCTGGCGGTGTGTACCAAAGTGCACGGCAGCGCCAACGTCTGGAGCTGTAACTACGGTCAGGGACAATACATGTCCTTTACGGCTCACTGGGTGCACAGCCACAATACCAACTTGAACAGGTCACGCCACTTCCTCCTCCATGCTCTCAGCCCGTTGGTCCTGTGACAGTGTGCGACTCCGCCTCCTCATCCTCCACTGTGTCCTCAGCCTCCACTGCACGAACAAGTCTCAGTGCCCCTTCAGCCAGGCCCGTTGCTACCGGACCGGCAAACCAAGCAATTGCTTGGGGCAATTGCAGGTGCAGGGGGGGGTGTTATGGGGGTGATGAGAGGTACAGGGGGGGTGTTATGGGGGTGATGAGAGGTGCAGGGGGGAGTGCTAAGGGGGTCATGAGAGGTGCAGGGGTGTTATGGGGGTGATGAGAGGTGCACTGGGGGTGTTATGGGGGTGATGAGAGGTGCCCCCCCTGCATCTCTCCTCATCACCCCCCCCCCCATAACCCCCCTGGTTATAGTAGTGATGAGGAGAGGTGGGGGGAGGGGGGAATTATAGTAATGATGAGGAGAGGTTTGGCGGGGGGTTATGGGGGTGATGAGGACACAGAGGATAAGAGGGGGTGTATATGTATATATGATGTGTATGCATGTGTGGCAGTATTGTATTCAGTGGATACAGTGTGGAGCAGCATTATATTCAGGGTAGAGTGTGTGGCAGAATTATATTTAGTGGGTACAGTTTTGCAGAATTATATTTAGTGGGTACAGCATGTGGCAGTATTCAGGTTACAGTGTATGGCAGTATTATATTCAGTGGATACAGTGTGTGGCAGTATTATATTCAGGGTACAGTGTGTGGCAGTATTATATTTAGTTGGTACAGTGTATGGCAGTATTATATTTAGTGGGTACAGTGTGTGGCAGTATTATATTCAGGGTACAGTGTGTGGCAGTATTATATTTAGTGGGTACAGTGTATGGCAGTATTATATTTAGTGGGTACAGTGTGTGGCAGTATTATATTCAGGTTACAGTGTGTGGCAGTATTATATTCAGTGGATACAGTGTGGGGCAGTATTCAGGGGTACAGTGAGTGGCATTATTATATTTAGTGGGTACATTGTGTGGCAGTATTATATTTAGTGGGTACAGTGTGTGGCAGCATTATATTTAGTGTGTACAGCATGTGGCAGTATTCAGGTTATAGTGTGTGGCAGTATTATATTCAGTGGATACAGTGTGTGGAAGTATTATATTCAGGGTACAGTGTGGGGCAGTAATATTTAGTGGGTACAGTGTATGGCAGTATTATATTCAGTGGATACAGTGTGTGGCAGTATTATATTCAGGGTACAGTGTGGGGCAGTATTATATTTAGTGGGTACAGTGTATAGCAGTATTTTATTCAGGGTACAGTGTATGGCAGTATTATATTCAGGGTACAGTGTGGGGCAGTATTTTATTTAGGGTACAGTGTGTGGCAGTATTTTATTAAGGGTACAGTGTGGGGCAGTATTATATTTAGTGGGTACAGTGAATAGCAGTATTATATTTAGTGGGTACAGTGTATAGCAGTATTATATTCAGGGTACAGTGTGGGGCAGTATTTTATTTAGGGTACAGTGTATAGCGGGATTATATTCAGGGTACAGTGTATAGCAGTATTATATTCAGGGTACAGTGTGGGGCAGTATTTTATTTAGGGTACAGTGTATAGCAGTATTATATTCAGGGTACAGTGTGGGGCAGTATTTTATTTAGGGTACAATGCATAGCAGTATTATACTTAGGGTACAGTGTGGAGCAGTATTTTATTTAGGGTACACTTTCTGGCAACTTTATAATGATTACTGTCTTTATACAGAGGATGAGGATCTGGTGATAAAGTGAGGAGCCAATGATGTCTGGATGTCAGACTCTGCAGAGAAGATTGAGCTGGAGGAAGACCTGGTCTCTGGACCAGATGAAGAAGAAAAGATAACAGAGAAGATGTCACTCAAGTCAGAAGACGTCACTCAGGTCACTGACATTATTGTGTATTCTCCTGGCTGTCCCATCAGAGCTGTAGTCACATGTAAGTTCTGCAGTGATGATGGGTAAATCTGTGTCCAATCTGTGTCTCTCCAGCTGTTACAAAACTACAACTCCCATTGCCAGAGGCTCTCCAGACATGATGGGAGTTTTAGCTTTCCAACAGCTGGAGAACAACTTTAACCAAGGTGATCGGTGGGGGTCTCAGCAGTCAGATCCCCACCCAAAAAAATGGTCCTGGGGGGGGGGGGGTCTGGACAGGGGGTATGGGTAGGGAACACTGCCAACCTAATGTGGGAGAACTATGCTGCACCTAATGTGGGGGGAACACTGCCTACCTAATGTGGTGGGAACTCTGCTGCACCTAATGTGGGGGGAACACTGCTGCACCTAATGTGCGTCGTATCGACGTTCACTCACGTTGCGCTCACAGAATTCAAGGGCTGGCGTTACTATGTACTGACGCCGGCCCTAGAGCGTGACGTGCGTGAACATCAAAAGGGGGGGGGGCCTCCATGTCCATTTTGCTTGGGGCCCCAAAATTCCTTCAATCGGCCCTGCCTTCAGCATACCATGTGTGCAGGGAACAGCGGTGTCACGCTGTTGTTTACATGGTTTGCCTTGGCGAAAAGAGTCACACAGGGGAGGAACTGCTAAAAGTTATTCATAAATAAATCGGAGCATGGCATACTCCACGAAAACTGGAAATGGGAACCATGGTGACCAACAATGGGAAGAACATCTTGCATGCGCTGCGACTGGGAAGGCTGAGCCATGCGCCCTGCATGGCTCACGTGTTCAATCTGGTTGTGAAGCAGTTCCTGAAGTGTTTCCCCCATTTGCAAGACATCCTAACAATGGGAAAGAAACTCTGCATGCACTTCAGCCACTCATACACCGCAAAGCATACCATCCTTGAGCTGCAGCATCAGAACGGTATCCCACAACATAGTCTGATTTGTGACGTTGTCACACAATGGAATTCCACCCTCGTGGACCGACCGTACGAACAGAGAAAAGCCATCACTGATTTCTTGATGATCCAAGCAGATAGAGGTACTTCCCTGTGTAACTTCAATGTAAACCAGTGGCAACTCATACATGACACCTGCCATTTGCTCAGACCCTTTGAGGAAGCCACATTACTAGTGAGTCACCAGGATTATGGGATGAACGACGTCATTCCACTGCTTTATTTCTTCATTTGTTGGAAATGATGGCTGGTCAGGGCACTGGAGACGTGGCACCCAGAAGACAGAGGACCCAGAAACACTGTGGCAGTATGCAGTGGAGATGGAGACAGGGAGTCCCTACGAGTCACTTGCACAAATGGCACGATGCATGCTCACCTGCTTGCGAAGTGACAGCCGAATTGTCACCATTCGACAGAGGGATGACTTCTGGATCTCCACCTTATTGGACAATCGCTACCGCCACAAAATAGGGGCCTCCCACCGAGAGGGAGGACAAAATTACCTACTACACAGGCATCCTATGTAGTCAGTTGGCCGATGCCTATCAGCGGCATCGTCCATCTTCTCGCAGGTCTGAATCGGGGGGGGCCCCCTGCGCTCACCTTCCACTGCCATGGCTGCTGGGGAGGGATGGGGTGTCAGGAGCAGTACCAGCTCCATCAGCAGCAGCCCGAGTCTATAGTCGCCGATGAGTAGCTTTCTTTACCCGCATAGTGAAGCAACTCATCAGCAGCAAGTTCACCTGGAGCAGGACCTGAACCAGCAGGTGGTGGCATACCTTGACATGCCCATGCCAACACACCTTGAAGATCCGCTGGACTTCTGGGCAGCCAAACCTGATTTGGAAAAGCTGTCCTGCCCGGCCAGTAGTGTGCCATCAGAGCGGGTGTATAGTGTGGCTGGGCCATAGTTACCCAGAGGAGAACTCGTCTGTCCACGAAAAATGTGGAGAGACTGACCTTTGTGAAGATGAATCAGGCATGGATCAGCCAGGATTTCCACCCACCAATGCCTGATGCATGAGAGTAGATTAATCATTGTGCCACACCAACACTTCACAAATATGGATAGTGCCAAACAGATTTTAGGAGCTGCTCCCTAGTTACAAACATTCCTCCACATCAGACCTTTTTTCCCCCACCTTCGTCACCGGGTACTGGTATTGCCACCCACCACACCACTCTGTCACCGGGTTACTTTCAGGACTCCTGATGCTGCTGCCGCCACCTCCAGGCTGTCTCATTCAGCCACTATATGGTCTCTTCTCATGCTTCAGCCAACTCCAGGCTGTGTCATTCAGCAACTACATGGTTTAGTGATGCTGCTGGGCCTAGGACATTACCTATATATGTTTATGGTAGCACTAGGTACCATACATCTTCAATGGAAATTTCAAAATTAATCTTTTATTCTTAGAGATTGTGTGGCCCTATTGTCTCCTCATCTGCCACCAACTCCAGGCTTTGCCATTCAGACACTATATGGTCTCCCCATGCTGCCACAAACTCAAGGCAGTCATTCAGCCACTATATGGTCTCCTCATACTGATGCCACCTCCAGGCTGTCTCATTCAGCCACTATATGGTTTCTTCTCATGCTTCAGCCAACTCCAGGCTGTGCCATTCAGCCACTATATGGTCTCCTCCTACTGATGCCACCTCCAGGCTCTGTCATTGTGCTGACATGTGACTCCTTGTTAGATTTGGTCCTTTGTACCCACACACCACGGCCCGGGACACTAAAACTTGGGAGTTAAAAGTTCAATTTCAAATCCCTCAATTTCAAAAATCTTATATTTAAAAATCATAAATTTCAATGGTCTCTTCATGCTTCTGCCAACTCCAGGCTGTGTCATTCAGCCAATATATGGTTTACTGATGCTGCTGGGCCTGGGTCTGGGCCTAAAATGTTTATATGGTAGCACTAGCTACCCAAAATCTTCAGTTTAAATTTCAGAATTCATCCTTTAATCTTAAAAGACAAGGAAGAGCGCTCCATAGCGTAATACCGCAGGTGCAGGATCCAGAAGGTAAAATAGGAAATGCCTTTACCAAGTGCAGTTGTGTAAGCTCACACACAATAGTGGTCAGCGTGGGTGAGAGACAAGGTCCAGCCTGCAGCCTTCCCATCTGAACAAGACAATGGCAAGGAAAGACTTCTGGGGGTGGTGGGATTCAATGGCGCTGGTCAGGAGCAGACACGTCAGGTAGGTAAGAGAATTCCTTTATTCAAACAATGCAACGCGTTTACACTGCAATGGAATGGAAACGCGTTGCATTGTTTGAATAAAGTAATTCTCTTACCTACCTGACGTGTCTGTTCCTGACCAGCGCCATTGAATCCCACCACCCCCAGAAGTCTTTCCTTGCCATTGTCTTTTAATATTAGGGATTGTGAAGCCCTAGTGTCTACTCATGCTGCTGCCAACTCCTGGCTGTGCCATTCAGACACTATATGGTCTCCTCATGCTTCAGCCAACTCCAGGCTGTGTCATTCAGGCAATATATGGTTTACTGATTCTGCTGGGCCTGGGTCTGGGAATAAAAATGTTGTTATGGTAGCACTAGCTGCCATAAATCTTCAATTAAAATTTCAAAATTCATCTTTTAATCTTAGGGATTGTGAAGCTCTAGTATCTACTCATGCTGCTGCCAACTCCTGGCTGTGCCATTCAGCCACTGTATGGTCTCTTTATGCTTCAGCCTCATCCAATCTGTGTCAATCAGCCATTATATGGTCTCCTCATGCTTCAGCCTCATTGAAGCTGTGTCATTCAGCCATTATATGGTCTCCTCACGCTGCCAACACCTCCACGCTGTGTCATTCAGCCACTCTATGGTCTCCTCATGCTGCCAACCCCTCCACACTGTGCCATTCAGCCACTATATGGTCTCTTTATGCTTCAGCCTCATCCAATCTGTGTCAATCAGCCATTATATGGTCTCCTCATGCTTCAGCCTCATTGAAGCTGTGTCATTCAGCCATTATATGGTCTCCTCACGCTGCCAACACCTCCACGCTGTGTCATTCAGCCACTCTATGGTCTCCTCATGCTGCCAACACCTCCACGCTGTGTCATTCAGCCACTACATGGTCTCCTCATGCTGCCAACACCTCCACGCTGTGTCATTCAGTCACTATATGGTCTCCTCATGCTGCCAACACTTCCACGCTGTGTCATTCAGTCACTATATGGTCTCCTCATACTGATACCACCTCCAGGCTGTCATTCAGTCATTATATGGTCTCCTCACACTGATGCCACCTCCAGGCTCTGTCATTGTGCCACTCTGCGGCAGTGATTCTAAAAGCGATGCCTGTAATCTGCATGTCATACTGAATAACAGTATTATTTCACTACCCCAGCACACTCCATATGCGTGTTAGAACACAGCAAAGTGTTCTACACTACTATTGAGGCTCTCTGTAGGTCAGAAATAGCCGTTTTCTTTAATATAGATTCGCCGCAAATAAATTTGTATTGAACCAAATTTTTTCAAAAGATTCAGCAAATCATCCGAGTCAAATTTTTCAAAAGTTCGCTCATCTCTAATAGAGGCAAAAAATTTAGATGTACATGGCCAGGATTAGGTACTGAGGAATGTGGGGGCCCAGTACAGGAGTTGCACCCCTGTACCCTTGCTGTCCTGTCTGGCAGACTCTATTGCAGTGTCCCATGGGTCCACATGGACTGTCAAGTGTTAAATATGCCATATTTTCTTATGTTATATGTTGGTTAATCTTTTTGTGTGTCTTTAAATATTGTTGCTAAGCCTGTGTAACCAGGGAAGGTGTCAGTGACCAGGTGACTTGTGGGTGACCTAATGGACCTCTCCAAAGTCTCCCCCATATAAACCAAGGGAGGAGCTAGCCAGCGCAGAGCAGTTTAGAGCATGCTGAGGAACAGTCAAGACCTGAAGAGACCCAAGGCCTAACCACACAGCCACGCTTCCATCACCAAGTGCCCCACAGGTGAAAGTCAAAGGCTGGTAAGCTACACAAGAGGTGAAGTCTAGTCAGTCCTAGTCAAGTTAGTCAAGTCTGTCTAAATTCCGTGTGGGTCTGCATAATTCAGCCAGGTTTACTGCAAGTCCCAGCGAGCCCCCAAGTCTCCTAAGTCACTGGTCATCTCCTTGGGCCTAACTGAGCTGCAAAGAATATTCCATCTGTCTGCCTCAGTAAAGCTGCCGTTGTTCCATAACTTGGCATCGGAGTAATTATTTGCCTCGTGCCTAGCCCAGGATTCAGCGCCCATACCTCGGGTGGTGCAGGGGTTAACCACGCCCTGGGGTCACGAATACAAGGGGTTAATGCCATCTGCCCCTAGGGTAATAACATCTGCCCTCATCACACCCTCACCACAGGAACATTTTTTTTTTTTGTGGGATCTGACAGGTATGCTTTAAATCACTACCACTCTCAGCTGACTTGGACAACAGCACCTATCCTCCTGGTGGGTATTACATTATAGTATAGAGGGACTTGTCTCTCTGTTTTTGTATCCAAAGCATGCAAGATCACCCATGGGTCCTTGGGCTACACAAAGCTTCACACTATAATAAAATGTGTTGGTTGTGCATGTTACGCCGAGCGCTCCGGGTCCCTGCTGACCCGCTGACCAGGAGCGCTGCACTGACATTGCTGGCGGGGATGCGATTCGCATAGCGGGACGCGCCCGCTCGCGAATCGCATCCCAAGTCACTCACCTGTCCCGGTCCCCGGCTGTCATGCTATGGTGCGCGCGGCTCCGCTCTCTAGGGCGGCGCGCGCCAGCTCTCTGAGATTTAAAGGGCCAGTGCACCAATGATGGTGCATGGCCCAATCACCCTAATTAGTTTCCACCTGCTCCCTGGCTATATTACCTCACTTCCCCTGCACTTCCTTGCCGGATCTTGTTGCCCTTGTGCCAGTGAAAGCCTTTCCTTGAGTGTTCCTAGCCTGTGTTCCAGACCTCCTGCCGTTGCCCCTGACTACGATCCTTGCTGCCTGCCCTGACCTTCTGCTACGTCCGACCTTGCTCTTGCCTTATCCCTTGTACCATGCCTATCTCAGCAGTCAGAGAGGTTGAGCCGTTGCCGGTGGATACGACCTGGTTGCTACAGCCGCTGCAAGACCATCCCGCTTTGCGGCGGGCTCTGGTGAAAACCAGTAGCAACTTAGAACCGGTCCACCGACACGGTCCACGCCAATCCCTCTCTGACACAGAGGATCCATCTCCAGCCTGCCGAATCATAACAGTGCATAAGAGCTTTGAATAATGATACAATTTTTTTAAAGCTCTTATGCCCAACCAATACTTACTTGAGACAGTTTGTCTTTAATCATGACTGTATTATGCTCAGTCCGTATTTAAAATGGGCACAATAAAATAAATAAAAGAGCTGGATACTAGGAAACCCCCTGTGGTAGGCATCTTGGCTTGCTGTATAGCACTGGCATGTCTACCAGGGGTAGTGTTCTTGTATCCAGAGTCTCTCATTCATTTGATGGCCCCCTCCCATAGACTTGCATTGAGGTGGCATGGCCATGACGTCACAATCGGGGCGTGGCAGTTACGTCAAGAGCCTCCACCCCGCATCGCCAGTCATCCGGAACGGAGCGAAATTCACTCTGTGCATCGGATGTCTGGGGTGCCGCAGCAGAGATTGCGGGGGTCCCCAGCAGCGGGACCCCTGTGATCAGACATCTTATCCTATGGATAGGGGATGAGATGTCTAGGGGCAGAGTACCCCTTTAACAACAAGCAGGTTGTCCAAAATGGGTTGGTGGTCAATAAGAACTTTTTAAAAAATGATCCATAAAGAATTGAGATTTTACTTTGGAACTGCAGAATTTTTTATTCTAGTAGGAACCGAATGTATATGGTCATCTTAAAGATGGTATCCCAAGATTAAAAGTTATCTGCCATCAACAAGATAGGGGATAACCAGCTAATTGGTGGGGGTCCAACTGTTGGGACCCTAACGAGTCATGAGAACAGAGGTCAAATGTTATTCGAGTCAATGGAGCCTCAATGCACATGCTCGGCTACAAACCAATTCACAGTCAATGGGACTTCCAAATGTTGAAGTGGAGATAACTCCTTTCGGACTCTTTGCATGTCAAGGAAGGAATCTAATGGCGACTTGTTTCTCCTGGAAAAACAAACATATAACAACCCGAACCCATACTGTGAATTGTCATTTTTGCAGGAGGGGATTCATAGAACTCCATAAAAAAGTCTGGAATAACCGTTTTCCCTTGAAGAGAGTAAATTGGACTGTTTTAATCCAAATAGCAGAAAAAAGACATAGTAATGTCATACAACAGATTTACTGCACAAAGTAGATCCTACATAGTAGGGCTGGGTATATGTAACTGGCTGAACGGTCTGGGCACAGAACATATTTATTAATGTTCAAGACCAGTATATGGCGGGTTAAATTATGATTATTCCCATAGACCACTTATAATAAGGGTAGCCCACAAAAGAACCCTACATTTCCCATGTACCTTAAAATTGCCACAAAAAAAGTTAAATACTATGGGGGAGATTTATCAAAACCTGTGCAAAGGAAAAGTTGCCCAGTTGCCCATAGCAACCAATCAGATCGCTGCTTCTATTTTGCAGAGGCCTTGTTAAAAATGAAAGAAGCGATCTGATTGGTTGCTATGGGCAACTGGTCAACTTTTCCTCTGCACAGGTTTTGATAAATCTCCCCCATATGTGCCTGAATCCAGGTATATGCTAGTGTGGTAGTGGACCTTGTCCACTAGCATATACCTGGATTCAGGCACATAGTTTTTAACTTTTATGTTGTGAATATTCCAGTAATCAAGTTTAGGGTACATTGGAAATTTAGGGTTCTTTTGTGGGCTACCTTTATTATAGGTGGTCTATGGGAATAATCAGAACATATTCACACTCTTAATATGTCTGGGACGTTGACCTGATACACATTAGACTTGTGCACAACCAAAATTTTCGTTTTGTTTCATTTTTTTTCGGATAAAAATTTTTCGGTTCTGTTAAACCTTCGGAATACAGTAATTCGTTTTTATTCTATTTTCGGGCACTTTTTTATATATTTTTTCGGTTCAATTTGGAAACTGTTCGGCTGTCGGATGCATTCGTTACTTCAGATCTATTCGTTTATATATATATATATATATATATATATATTTGTGATCGGGGCTCCATACGTGTACTAGTGACAGGAAAGATTGCCTACATACCTATACAAGATCTTACCCTAGCATAGCGGTCTGAGTTGTGCCATAACCGCGCAATGAGGGCACGCCTATAGAGGGCATGCACTATAGTGAAGGAATAAGATAAGGGAGGGTTGGGAGGGTTCCACAAACGACACGTGCTCCGCCCCTGTAGGAGAGGGGGAAGTTATATACAAACGCCCCAACCTGTTCCCAATGAGCCCCACCTGGAAGTGCAGGGAGCGATAATTACTTCCGCCCCTCGCACAAACACAGCCCATCAGGCTTTATACATATCATTCGTTTCACTTTCGTTTTCAGACTATTTCGTTATTCGTTTTAATGCTTATTTCTAACGCTTATTTCTACCGCAGGCCTTGCTCATCCTCTCTTGTAAAAAATAGCAGGTGTTACCTTAGCTTGTTTTGCAGTTGTCTCTGTGCCAGAAGCCAAGTTTTCCTCAGGTAAACCGTCCATTTCTGCAAATCCAGTGACTCCAAACTCCAGTAACACCAGGCAAACTCTCACAGGACTCCCTCACAACTAATTAAACAGCCTCACTGTCTGTGATACAGTAGGTGTTACGCCTAGCACTCCGGGTCCCCGCTCCTCCCCGGAGCGCTCACGGCGTCTTTCTCCCTGCAGCGCCCCGGTCAGTCCCGCTGACCGGGAGCGCTGCACTGTCATGGCCGTTGGGGATGCGATTCGCACAGCGGGACGCGCCCGCTCGCGAATCGCATCCCAGGTCACTTACCCGTCCCGGTCCCCTGCTGTCATGTGCTGGCGCGCGCGGCTCCGCTCTCTAGGGCGCGCGCGCGCCAGCTCTCTGAGACTTAAAGGGCCAGTGCACCAATGATTGGTGCCTGGCCCAATTAGCTTAATTGGCTTCCACCTGCTCCCAGACTATATCAGATTACTGCCCCTGCACTCCCCTGCCGGATCTTGTTGCCTTGTGCCAGTGAAAGCGTTTAGTGTGTCCAAAGCCTGTGTACCTGAACTTCTGCTACCCATCCTGACTACGAACCTTGCCGCCTGCCCCCGACCTTCTGCTACGTCTGACCTTGCCTCTGCCTAGTCCTTCTGTCCCACGCCTTCTCAGCAGTCAGCGAGGTAGAGCCGTTGCTAGTGGATACGACCTGGTTGCTACTGCCGCAGCAAGACCATCCCGCTTTGCGGCGGGCTCTGGTGAAAACCAGTAGCCTCTTAGAACCGGTCCACTAGCACGGTCCACGCCAATCCCTCGCTGACACAGAGGATCCACTACCTGGAAGCCGAATCGTGACAGTAGATCCGGCCATGGATCCCGCTGAGGTGCCGCTGCCAAGTCTCGCTGATCTTCCCACGGTGGTCGCTCAGCAATCGCAGCAGATTGCCCAACAAGGACAGCAGCTGTCGCAGTTGACCGCCATGTTACAGCAACTTCTGCCTCTGCTACAGCAGCAACCATCTCCTCCGCCAGCTCCTGCACCTCCTCCGCAGCGAGTGGCCGCTCCTAACCTCCGCTTGTCCCTGCCGGACAAATTTGATGGGGACTCTAAACTCTGCCGTGGATTTTTGTCTCAGTGTTCCCTGCATATGGAGATGTTGTCGGACTTGTTTCCTTCAGAACGGTCTAAGGTGGCGTTCGTAGTAAGCCTTCTTTCAGGAAAGGCCTTGTCTTGGGCCACACCGCTCTGGGACCGCAATGATCCTGCCACAGCCTCAGTCCAGGCCTTCTTCGCTGAACTCCGGAGTGTCTTCGAGGAGCCAGCCCGAGCTTCTTCTGCCGAGACTGCCCTGTTGAACCTGGTCCAGGGTAATTCTTCCGTTGGCGAGTACGCCATACAATTCCGTACTTTTGCTTCTGAACTATCCTGGAATAATGAGGCTCTCTGCGCGACCTTTAAAAAAGGCCTATCCAGTCGCATCAAGGATGTGCTGGCCGCACGAGAGATTCCTGCCAACCTCCAAGAACTCATCCATTTGGCTACCCGCATTGACATGCGTTTTTCTGAGCGACACCAAGAGCTCCGCCAGGAAAAAGACTTAGATCTCTGGGCACCTCTCCCACAGCATCCTTTGCAGTCTACGCCTGGGCCTCCTGCCGAGGAGGCCATGCAAGTGGATCGGTCTCGCCTGACCCAGGAAGAGAGGAATCGCCGTAGAGAAGAAAATCTCTGTCTTTACTGTGCCAGTACCGAGCATTTCTTGGTGGATTGCCCTATCCGTCCTCCACGCCTGGGAAACGCACGCACGCACCCAGCTCACGTGGGTGTGGCGTCTCTTGGTTCCAAGTCTGCTCCTCCACGTCTCACGGTACCCGTGCGGATTTCTTCTTCAGCCAACTCCTCCCTCTCAGCCGTGGCCTGCTTGGACTCCGGTGCCTCTGGAAATTTTATTTTGGAGTCGTTTGTTAATAAATTCAGCATCCCGGTGACCCGTCTCGTCAAGCCGCTCTGCATTTCCGCGGTCAACGGAGCCAGATTGGACTGCACCGTGCGTTACCGCACAGAGCCCCTCCTCATGTCTATTGGACCCCACCTTGAGAGGATTGAGTTCTTCATTCTCCCCAACTGTACCTCTGAGGTCCTCCTCGGTCTGCCTTGGCTCCGGCTTCATTCCCCCACCATTGATTGGACCACCGGGGAGATCAGGAACTGGGACTCTGCCTGCCACAGGAAATGCCTCTCCCCCCCTCCCAGTCCCGTCAGGCAAGCCTCTGTGCCTCCCCATGGCCCCCGTCCTGGTGTCACACTGCCCCGTGCTAGGCCTCGCCCTCTGCCCTCCCTCCCCATTCCCACTCCTGCTGTACTGCCTGCCGTTGAGGAAACCCTCCATTCTTTCCCGGTGTCCTCATCCCAGGGGAGGCAGTTACCGGACAAAGAGAAGGGGAGACCTAAGGGGGGGGGTACTGTTACGCCTAGCACTCCGGGTCCCCGCTCCTCCCCGGAGCGCTCACGGCGTCTTTCTCCCTGCAGCGCCCCGGTCAGTCCCGCTGACCGGGAGCGCTGCACTGTCATGGCCGTTGGGGATGCGATTCGCACAGCGGGACGCGCCCGCTCGCGAATCGCATCCCAGGTCACTTACCCGTCCCGGTCCCCTGCTGTCATGTGCTGGCGCGCGCGGCTCCGCTCTCTAGGGCGCGCGCGCGCCAGCTCTCTGAGACTTAAAGGGCCAGTGCACCAATGATTGGTGCCTGGCCCAATTAGCTTAATTGGCTTCCACCTGCTCCCAGACTATATCAGATTACTGCCCCTGCACTCCCCTGCCGGATCTTGTTGCCTTGTGCCAGTGAAAGCGTTTAGTGTGTCCAAAGCCTGTGTACCTGAACTTCTGCTACCCATCCTGACTACGAACCTTGCCGCCTGCCCCCGACCTTCTGCTACGTCTGACCTTGCCTCTGCCTAGTCCTTCTGTCCCACGCCTTCTCAGCAGTCAGCGAGGTAGAGCCGTTGCTAGTGGATACGACCTGGTTGCTACTGCCGCAGCAAGACCATCCCGCTTTGCGGCGGGCTCTGGTGAAAACCAGTAGCCTCTTAGAACCGGTCCACTAGCACGGTCCACGCCAATCCCTCGCTGACACAGAGGATCCACTACCTGGAAGCCGAATCGTGACAGTAGGGATCAACTGGAATAAGCTAATTGGCTAAAAGGTATCATGTATCAATGAACTCCAATCATGCGACCTCCCGAGGACCAATTGAAAAAATCTAATTAATTATTTACTTTCGTTTTACGGTTAATGAATGCCTTCGTTATCTTATGAATGCATTTGTTATTTTACGAATGTATTCGTTAATCAGATGTTTGTATTATCGTGGTTATTCGGAAATGTTCCAAATATGTTTCTGTGCGTTCAGATCAATCCGAATGCCTGAAAACTGTAAAATTCTTACAAATTTGCATTCGTGCCAAAAAGAATTGCACATGTCTAGTACACATGACTGTTGCCCTAGACCTCAATGAGCAATGGTGGGTGTATTCCCTTCTGTGGGACACACACTAAGTTTATATATACATAAATAGCATTTCGGCTGATGACTGGTAAGACGAAAAGCCCCGAGGGTGTGTACGTTGGGTCCTTGGCCACCACTTGGGTGAACTTTGGTGAAGGTGCCTATCTGACAAAGGCTCCACATGTGCATTAGAGGCTGTATGTCTGCCGCCTGTCTGTCAAGCTGTTTAGCGTATGTGCATCTAATTGTTTCACAGCCGCTCCGCTAATAGCAGAGATTTCGTGCCTTTAGCTTTTAGCACATTTCTTCCAATGAGCGCAATGTAGAAGAGGCACAAATCAATGTAAAACACGATGTGGAAGCAGCACCGGTGCGATGAAGGCCCAGAGGCTGAAACATCGGTTCTTTTATCCTCTTGCTTATCACTGATTTGTGGGCTCTTAAACTTTTCTTTTTTTTATTGTCTAAAAGGCTTGAACACCGCTGTGGCACTATGGCAGAATCAGAGAAATCCCCCCCCCCCCCCCCAAGAAAAGTCAATTACGACTTCAAGAGAGAGACGTTCACTCAAACATTGTGCGTCCGGTGTTTACACGGTAACGGTGCGTATTACGAGACAAGATGGGAGGCCAGGGTTGCCAGCTGGTTTCATATCAGAAGGAAATGATGATGGGAGGAGCAGCCACCCGTGCAAAAACCACCGCCGGCAAAGTAATGACACTGACAGGTCTAATAGCACGAAGCTGATGTTCAATGCCATTTAAAAATCAATAGCAAGAATCTTAAAATAATTTTCTAAACAATGTATGTATAATTCATAGAGAGCAGCGTGATCACGGCGTTCAGCGGTGCCCTTCAGGAATCCCACCGGGAGGCTGCCAAGTAAAAATCTGAAGAGGCGTCCAGCTCCTTAGAGTCGGCCATAAACATAAAGATCATCACAGCTCAATGGGAAAAAAATATTTTTGGTAAAATAAAATACGAGGTCATACTGACTAGAGGTGTTTAAAGGAGTAGTCCAGTGGTGACCCAGTGGTGAAAAACTTAGGATAGGGGAGAAGTTTGAGATCGCGGGGGGTCCGACCGCTGGGGCCCGCTGCGATCTCCTGTACGGAGCCCCGACAGGCCGCGGGAAGGGGGCGTGTCGACCTCCGCACGAAGCGGCGGCCGACACGCCCCCTCAATACAACTGGCAGAGCCGAAGCGCTGCCTTCGGCAATCTCCGGCTCTGCCATAGAGATGTATTGAGGGGGTGTGTCGGCCACCGCTTCGTGCGGAGGTCGACACCCACTATCTGGCCGGAGAGCCTGGCCCCCGTACAGAGAGATCACAGGGGGCCCCAGCGGTCGGACCCCCCCGTGATCTCAAACTTATCCCCTATCCTTAGGATAGGGGATATGTTTTTCACCACTGGACTACCCCTTTAAGAGGGTGTGGTGACAACCTCCATTCCTTAGAACAGTGTTTTCCAACTAGGGTGCCTCCAGCTGCGGCCACACTACAACTCCCAGCATGCCCGGACAGCCTTCGGCTGTCCGGGCACGCTGGGAGTTGTAGTGTGGCCACAGCTGGGGGCATCCTAGTTGGGAAATACTGCCTTAAGACCTGAGCTCGAAAATGCTGCCTTAGGGTGCATTCACACGGGCGTATTTGTCAGCGGATCCGCAGCTGCGGATCCGCTGACAAAGGCCCCTAAAGTGCTTCCCTCTTTGTGCAGCTGCGGATTCGCTGACAAATACGCCCGTGTGAATACACCCTTAGGCTAAGTTTCTACTTAGTTAATTTTTTTTTGGGGGGGGAGGGGGAAACGCCAAGAAAAACGCCAATTCTGCCACATGGCGTTTTTCGGCCCAAAAACGCCGCGGCCAGATGTTAGCTGTAAATCAATAAGAAATCGCAAAATTCTTTTTCCACTTGGTGTGTTTCAGATTGGCGTTTTTATTCTTTTATTTTTATCCTTTTGGCATTTTTTCACTCTTTTTTTGGCGTTTTTCAGCTCCTTGGCGGTTTTGCAAAAAGCATGTTGAGCCACTGGTGTTTTTTCCCCTGAAATCGTGGCATTTTTCTCCAAGTCTATGGGAGTAAAAAGAAACGCCAAGAAAAATGCCATATGGGTTTTAACTTCAGCGTTTTTTCGGGCAATTTTTATTCTCTTTTGGACTTTAGCGTTCCAAAAAAGTGACGGAGATAGTTTTTTTAATAACATTTCGTAGCGTACCAGTAGATACAGTAGTGATGCTGTATTTTATAACAAAATTTATATAAATTTTTAAACAGGGATCAATGTATGTGGGCGGGCAGGGCACTAAAAATGTAGCCGACAATATTAAAAATGAAGTGTGTGTGTGTTTTTCACTTTTTACTCTTTATTTTTTAGGTGGTACTACTACTCCCAGCATGGAGCAGAGTGTGCTCCATGCTGGGAGTAGTAGTACTACCTAAAAAATGTCAAAAAAGAGAGAAAAAAAAGTGAAAAACACACACACTTTCTTAAAAATTTATAAAAATGTTGTTATAAAAAATATAAATTTCGTTGAATAAATTTTTTTCCATCACGACTGAATCCTTTTTTTTTTTTTTGGCTGAAGGGGCCAAAAATGCAATTTCCACCCAAATGAAAAAACACCAGACGCAGGAAATTGCAGGACAAAAGACCAAGTAGAAAATTAGCCTTAGCACCTGAGCTCAAAACTGGCCAGTAGCATCAAGTCCACATAAACAGAAAGAGAATCCAGCTCATAGATACAATAAAAGGAGACCTTTATTGTATCATCTAAAATGCAATATGTAGTACAGGACAACAAATGCCAACACGTTTCGGGTCAATAGGACGCTTAATCATGGCATGATTGTTAAGTCTGGGCCACAATGCAAAATCTGTAACAGAGCCCATAAGCGACATTGAGACCCCTAAGACACTAGGGCCCAGGTGTTTCTGCTACCACTGCACCCCCTATAGTTATGCCCCTAATACTCATCTTTATCCCCCAAAGTGCTGTTCTAACACTTTCTAGTTCCTCCATCAGTCTTTTTTTCCTGCTTTTTCTCATAATGAACATGTGACTGCTGTAGTCAATCACTGGCTGTAACCCATCACCGCTACCCCGATCCAATACTCTGTTAAAACACAGGCAAAGGTGTAAATATTATAAAGACAGACCATGTGACTGCGAGAGGGCCCTTGGAAAGAGGGGGCCGGTCTTATTACTTTTTGCACCCATAGGAAACTATGTAAAATTACTTTTGTCAGTGAACTGCACTGTCAAAAAATAGAGTGATGGGAGTATTGGCCTTATGGAACTTAAAGGGCAACTCTTGTGGAATTTTTTTTTTTTTCAAATCAACTGGTGCAAGAAAGTTAAACAGATTTGTAAATCACACCAAAACATGAAAATAGTAAGTATAGATTGCTGAAATTTCAAATATGAAACACCAAATAAATAAGTTCAGCAATGCACAAAATGATACCAAAATATGCTAAATGTTATTGAAAATACAAATACATGTACAAATCAAATGTATAAGCACGGTGCACAGGACTGAGAGGAAACAGGAGGTATAGGCACAAACACTGGAACAAGGTAAGTATAAGTGCATACAAATAGTCATATGAGGTATATTGCTGAGGGTACATATAAGCCCTAATCAGAGTAACTCAGACAACAAAACATGCACAGAAGAAGACAAAATGGTAATCCAATTAAGAGCCAAATGCCACCTGCACTTACCCCAACGTACGTTTCGCACTACTGCGCTTCATCAGGGGGGTGTGGCTAAAACTGACTAAGGGTGCTCAATATATTGTACAAGAGAACCAATCCACTGCCAGTATCTCATTGATTGGCACTTCTAAGAACAAATAGCTAGATGATCAGTAATTGACATCCAGTGTGCTTAATCCTACCTCCTTGATAACAGCCACTGCATGTAAAGATGCCGTATGTGTCCCGGCGCCATAACACGGAAGTATGCACGGGCACGTGACCGGGCTGGGCCACATGACCGTGCGCACTGCACGATGACAGGGAAGCACGGTCATTGAAAGCGAGGCCGTGCTGCGTGAAGCTGAGTGTGACGCGTTGCCATGGTGCCGGCTGCGTCACTCAGCGGGCGGAACAAGCTCTAGAACGCTTGATTGGAAAACTGGAATCACGCATAACACAGTGAGCAAACGTGAATAGAAAAACATGCAAGTGCCAGTGCCAAGTGAAAAAAAACAGTGATAGCGAACATGCAATGAGTGAGTGAGTGTGTTAAGTGTGTAAGTGATAGTGTTGAGTGGCATAGGCCATATTCGAATTCGCGAATATTCGCGAATATATGGACGAATAGTCATCATATATTCGCGAATATTCGCATATTCGCAATATTCTCGTTTTATTTTCGCATATGCGAACATTCCACATATGCGAAAATTAACACATACGAAAATTAGTATATACAAAATTAACATAAGCAAAGATTCGCATATGCGAACATTTGCATATGCAAATTTTTGTATATGCAAAAATTCGCACGCCAGTCTCACACAGTAGTATTACAGCTTTCTTTACACCACACAAGCTGGAAGCAGAGAGGGGTGATCACTGTGATGTGTACTGTGAAAAAAACAAAAAAAAAAACGAATATTCGTAATTACGAATATATAGTGCTATATTCACGAATATTCGCGAATTCGCGAATATGCGATATTTGTGAATAAATTCGCTAATTCGCGAGCAACACTAGTAAGTGATACCCACCTGGATCGGACCTATGTGGGACTACATAAATCAATAAAAAATTAGAATAAATTTGCAGTACCGTATATACTCGAGTATAAGCCGACCCGAATATAAGCCTAGGCCCCTAATTTCACCCCAAATACCCAGGAAAAGTTATTGACTCGACTATAAACCTAGGGTGGGAAATACATCATCCCCCCATGTAATCATCCAGACCCCCGTCATTAACACCCACGTCATCATCACTAGTGTTGCTCGCGAATATTCGCAATGCAAATTTTATTCACGAATATCGCATATTCGCGAATTCGCGAATATCGCATATTCGCGAATTCGCGAATATTCGCAAATATAGCACTATATATTCGTAATTACGAATATTGTTTTTTTTTTTATTTTTTTTTTCACAGTAAACATCACAGTGATCATCCCTCTCTGCTTCCAGCTTGTGGGGTGTAAAGAAGGCTCTAATACTACTGTGTGAGACTGGCGTGCGAGTTTTCGCATATGCGAAAATTAGCATATGCACATTTTCGCATTTGCGAATTTTGGCATATACTAATTTTGGTCTATACTAATTTTGGTCCATGCTAATTTTCGCATAGGCAGATATTCGCATATGCGAAAATAAACCGCAAATATTACTAATATGCGTATTTAGCGAATATATGACGAATATTCGTCCATATATTCGCGAAATATCGCGAATTCGAATATGGCCTATGCCGCTCAACACTAATCATCACCCAGTCATCACCCCCTTCATCATCACCGCCTGTTAATCCCTTCAGTGGTCTTCAACCTGCAGACCTCCAGATGTTGCAAAACTACAACTCCCAGCATGCCCTGACAGCCATCGGCTGTCCGGGCATGCTGGGAGTTGTAGTTTTGAAACACCTGGAGGTTAGCAGGTTGAAGACCACTGGGCCTTCGTCATCATCTGGACCCCCTTTAGTTTTCTACTCACCTGCCCTCGGTGGGAAGGAAGGGTGAGGTGTTCCGGGCCATCTATGCTGCAGGGACCGTCCGGTGGGGAGGGTTAGACGTTCCGGGCTGTCCATTTTCACCGGGAGGCCCTCTTTCCGCTCCGGGCCCGGCCCCAGACTAGTGACGTTGCCTTGACGACGACGCACAGGGACGTTCATGCACAGGGACGTCACTGTGTATCATCGTCGAGGACACGTCACTAGTCCGGGGCCGGGCCAGGAGCGGAGAAGAAGGCCTCCTGGTGAAAATGGACAGCCCGGAACGACTAACCTTCCCCACCGGACGGTCCCTGCAGCATAGATGGCCCGGACCAGCTCACCCTTCCTTCCCACTGAGGGGAGGTGAGTAGAAAACTAAAGGGGGGTCTGGATGATGACGAAGGCCGCAGTGGTCTTCAACCTGCGGACCTCCAGATGTTTCAAAACTACAACTCCCAGCATGCCCGGACAGCCGATGGCTGTCCGGGCATGCTGGGAGTTGTAGTTTTGCAACATCTGGAGGTCCGCAGGTTGAAGACTACTGAAAGGGATTCACTCTAGAATAAGCCGAGGGGGGCGTTTTCAGCACAAAAAATCGTGCTGAAAAACTCGGCTTATACTCGAGTATATACGGTATGTGTCCTGTAGTGATAAGAAGCATACATGAATGAATGGTACAGGGGTAGCACATATGTGTCACAATCTATTCCTGAGAAGAATGAATGTGAAAATATGTAGATAATAAATGCTGGCAGGAAATAAATACTAAATAAATATAGAAAAAAAGTGTGGAAAAATGTGAGCCACAATATAACATGTGAAGATAAATGTGTAAATGAATGTGAGTAAGAGACAGTGTGACTGGTGTGTGACAATATGGGTGTCAAACCCCAAAATAAATAGTGCAGATAAAAAATGCAGATAATATATATAATGAATGTGTATAAACAAAAATAATGAAAGATCTGTCCTATGAGTGAGATAGAAATAATGCTAATAAAAATAGGGGATACCATCCCATATATCAAATATAGAATGCCATAATGATGATTAAATAATTTAATGATATATAATGAACATCATCATTAAATGAAGTGCAAACTGCAATATAACACACAGCTTCATTAAATAAGGTGCAGATAATAATTGGATGTAACGAACAGCATTATTAAATAAAGTGCAGACGGCAAGTGGCACAACCTTGGTAGGAAAGGAACATAAAGTGCTTGAAGTGCTAAAATATCGGGCGGTAGATGCTCCCAGATTGGTTCCCAAACTTGATAACTCCTCGTGCCCCCTGACGAAGCGCAGTAGCGCGAAACGTACGTTGGGGTAAGTGCAACTGGCATTTGGCTCTAGCTATTTGTTCTTAAAAGTGCCAATCGATGAGATACTGGCAGCGCATTGGTTCTCTTGTACAATATATTGAGCACCCTTAGTCAGTTTTAAGCACGCCCCCTGATGAAGCGCAGTAGCACGAAACGTACGTTGGGGTAAGTGCAGGTGGCATTTGGCTCTACATTGGGTTACCATTTTGTCTTCTTCTGTGCATGTTTTGTTGTCTGAGTTACTCTGATTAGGGCTTATATGTACCCACAGCAATATACCTCATAAGACCATTTGTATGCACTTATACTTACCTTGTTCCAGTGTTTGTGCCTATACCTCCTGTTTTCTCTCAGTCCTGTGCACCCTGCTTATACATTTGATTTTAATATGTATTTGTATTTTCAATAAAATTTTGCATATTTTGGTATCATTTTAAAATATGTAAATTACTTTTATTTAAAAAATCTTAACCCTTCCAGTACTTATCAGCTGCTGCATACTACAGATATACTACAGAAAAATTTGGGATTTCTTTCCTGTCTGACCACAGTGCTCTCTGCTGACACCTCTGTCCGTGTCAGGAACTGTCCAGAGCAGGAGAGGTTTTCTATGGGGATATTATTCTAATCTGTACAGTTCCTGACATGGACAGAGGTGTCAGCAGAGAGCACTGTTGTCAGACAGAAAATAAATTCACATATTTCTCGGTTTTATACAGCAGCTAATAAGTACTGGAAGGATCAAGATTTTTTTTAATAGAAGTAATTTACAAATCTGTTTAAATTCCAGGCACCAGTTGATTTGAAAACATTTGTTTTTTACTTGTTTCCACCGGAGTTCACCTTTAACCCCTTCATGACCCAGCCCATTTTCACCTTCATGACCTGGGCATTTTTTGAAAATCTGACCACTGTCACTTTAAACATTAATAACTCTGGAATGCTTTTACTTATCATTCTGATTCCGAGATTGTTTTTTCGTGACATATTCTACTTTATGTTATTGGTAAAATTTCACTGATATTTGTATCCTTTCTTGGTAAAAAATCTAAAAATGTCATGAAAATTTTGAAAATTTAGCATTTTTCTAACTTTGAAAGTCTCTGCTTGAAAGGAAAATGGATATTCCAAATAAATTACATATTGATTCACATATACAATATGTCTACATAAAAAAATTGACAAGTTTTTACTTTTAGAGGGCATCAGAGGGCTTCAAAGTTCCGCAGCAATTTTCCAATTTTTCTCAAGATTTTCAAAATCGTAATTTTTCAGGGCCCAGTTCAGGTTGGAAGTGGATTTTAAGGGTCTTCATATTAGGAATACCCCATAAATGACCCCATTATAAAAACTGCACCCCCCCCCCCCCCCAAAGTATTCAAAATGACATTCAGTAAGTGTTTTAACCCTTTAGGTGTTTCACAGGAATAGCAGCAAAGTGAAGGAGAAAATTCTAAATCTTCATTTTTTACACTCGCATTTTCTTGTAGACCCAATTTTTGAATTTTTACAAGGGGTAAAAGGAGAGAAATCACCCTAAAATTTGTAACCCAATTTCTCTCTAGTAAGGAAATACCTCATATGTGTATGTAAAGTGTTCGGCGGGCGCAGTAGAGGGCTCAGAAGGGAAGGAGCGGCAATGGGATTTTGGAGAGTGAGTTTTTCTGAAAGGGTTTTTGGGGGGCATGTCCCATTTAGGAATCCCCTATGGTGCCAGAACAGTGGACCCCCCCACATGTGACCCCATTTTGGAAACTACACCCCTCATGGAATGTAATAAGGGGTGCAATGAGCATTTACACCCCACTGGTGTTTGACAGATATTTGAAACAGTGGACTGTGCAAATCAAAAATTTTATTTTTCATTTTCACAGACCACTGTTCCAAAAATCTGTCATACACCAGTGGGGTGTAAATGCTCACTGCACCCCTTATTACATTCCGTGAGGGGTGTAGTTTCCAAAATGGGGTCACATATGGATATTTATTGTTTTGCGTTTGTCAGAACTGCTGTAACAATCAGCCACCCCTGTGCAAATCGCCTCAAATGTACATGGCGCACTCTCCCTTCTGGGCCTTGTTGTGCGCCCCCAGAGCACTTTGCGCCCACATATGGGGTATCTCCGTACTCAGGAGAAATTGCGTTACAAATTTTGGGGGTCTTTTTTCCCTTTTACCTCTTGTGAAAATGAAAAGTATAGGGCAACACCAGCATGTCAGTGTAAAAAAATAATTTTTTTACACTAACATGCTGGTGTAGACCCCAACTTCACCTTTTCATAAGGGGTTAAAGAAGAAAAAGCCCCCCAAAATTTGTAAGGCAATTTCTCCCGAGTACGGCGATACCCCATATGTGTCCCAAAACTGTTGCCCTGAAAGGGGTGGACATAGGGGTATTCTATGCCAATGATTCCCAAACAGGGTGCCTCCAGCTGTTGCAAAACTCCCAGCATGCCTGGACAGTCAATGGCTGTCCGGCAATACTGGGAGTTATTATTTTGCAACAGCTGGAGGCTCCGTTTTGGAAACAGTAGCGTACCAGAAGTTTTTCATTTTTTGGGGGGAGGGGGGCTGTGTAGGGGTATGTGTATATGTAGTGTTTTTTATTTTTTTGTGTTTTGTATTTGTTTTTTATTTTAGGTTAGTGTTAGTGTAGTGTAGTGTTTTTAGGGTACAGTCACATGGGCAGAGGTTCACAGCAAGTTTGCCGCTGGAAGTTTGAGCTGCAGCGCAAAATTTGCGCCATCTCAAACTTGCAGCACTCACTGTGAACCTCCGCCCATGTGAGTGTACCCTGTACATTCACATTGGGGGGAGGGGGCAAACATCCAGCTGTTGCAAACTCCGAGCATGCCCTTTGGCTGTCCGTGCATGCTGGGAGTTGTAGTTTTGCAACAGCTGGAGGAACACTGGTTTGGAAACACTAAGTTAAGTAATAAACTTTCAAGTGTTTTGCAACCAAACTTAGTGTTTCCAAACCAGTGTGCCTCCAGCTGTTGCAAAACTACAACTCCCAGCATGCATGGTCTGTCAGTGCATGCTGGGAGTTATAGTTTTGCAACAATTGCAACAGCTGGAGGCACTGAGGTAGGAAACGGACAATGTTTCCAAACTAGTGTGCCTCCAGTTGTTGCAAAACTACAACTCCCAGCATGCCCAGACTGCCCAGGCATGCTGGAAGTTGTAGTTCGGCAATATCTGAAGGATCAGATGTTGCCGAACTACAACTTCCAGCATGCTTGGGCATTCTGGGCATGCTGGGAGTTGTAGCTTTGCAACATCTGGAGGTCCACAGTTTGGAGACCACTGTATAATGGTCTCCAATCTGTGCTCTTCCAGATGTTAGAGAACTACAACTCCCAGCATGCCTGGACAGACTGAGCATGCTGAGATTTGTAGTTTTGCAACATCTGGAAGAGCACAGATTGGAGACCATTATACAGTGGTCTCCAAACTGTGGGCCTCCAGATGTTGCAAAACTACAACTCCCAGCATGCCCAGAAAGCCAAAGGCTGTCTGGGCATGCTGGGAGTTGCAGTTTTGAAACTCTCAGAGGCAGCAGTGAGATCGCTTTACGGCGATCTCACTGCTGCCAATGAAGATGCCGCACTGCTGCTGCAAACTCACCTCCGGGACGCAGCGCAGCCGGGACCGCATGGAGGACGCCGGGACCGCCCGGGACACCGCTCGGACGGGTAAGTGACGCCGGGGGACGGGTCAGGGACACTTAGCAGAGCGGTGTGTGTCCCGATCCCCGTGATCGGGACTCACACACCGCGCTGCTAAGTATTTTCATAGCGAAACGCTGCTATCAGCTAGTCAGATTTGACCAGCTGATAGCAGCGATCGCTGGGGGGGGGGGGGGTGGGGGATGAAACCCCCCATGGTCGCACGGTAAGATGGCTGGCTATCAGTGATAGTCAAAATCTTACTGGGCGCTGCGGGATGCCGCGAGTAGCGGCAGTAATGTTCATGACGTACCTGTATGTCATGGGTCGGGAACACCTTGCCACCCATGACGTACAGGTATGTCATAGGTCGGGAAGGGGTTAAGGGGAAATAAATATCAGACCTTTCCACCCCAAAATCAGATGTACTAATAGGGGGCCTCTTTTGATCCTTGCTATGGGGCCCCCTTCCACGTATGCCACTGGATATATGGATGCAATAGTGTGGTGAACAAGGAGAGTTGTGATGTCTGGGGTGTTGCGGTGATGTGAGTGCAGGATCTGGTGGTATTAACCTTTAGATGTCGTGACGCCAGGGTGAGGTTTCCTTAGTGTTAATGGTCCTACCGCCAACTGTCCCAGAAATGGTAGGGAAAATAAAGTAATGTACACAGCAGACATTATGAATAAACTGAAGAATTTTACTTAAAGATTTTATGTAACAGTCTTCATACATAACAGTCTCTTAAGAGGTAACCGGAATACAGGCTCCTCACAGACTTTGCTGGGACTTGGAAGCAATGAGCTTTGATGCAGGCCACTGTGCTACTAATTATAATATTTTGGCTGGTAGTAGTCACAGGATTTGTTAGATTGAGCTTTGTAACTCACGGTTTAGTGGCTGCTGGTTCTTTCAGGCTTTGGCTTAGATGAATTGAGATTTCTGCTCAGATGTTTGTGCTTCTTTAGTGTCCAAGAGATAAGAGAGAGAATTTAGTGGCTACAGCTCTTTATATAATAATGGGCTGGACTAAGCTCATTGGTCAGCAAACCTGTAAGTCCTGAACCCAGTGAACTCTGGGTACATCACATGACCCTGGAAGGTCCTTGAACAATAGTACATTACAACTGTACATCATGTGACCTGGGAAAGGTCCTATACATATATATACGTCCTATGCATTTATATTTATATATTAAACAATATATACAATTTATATGAGGTGACCAGGGGTAAGTTCTGCAGGAGAGACCTATGGGAATGAAGGGACTCCTGTACCTGGACACCACAATAGCAAGGGGTTCCCACTGAAGACACCTTCCCAATAGCTCTTTCATTGGAGAACACTATGTATTAAACATAAAAAAGGGCCTGTGTTCCCCAGAAACTGTTCCTATCCATAGGCCCTGTCTGGTATTGCAGCTCAGCTTCATTTATTTTGTGTTGCTGGAAGGAAAATGAGGAATAGTAGTTAGGACTTGTCACTAGTAGTGAATGCTGCAACCATAATAATCCCTTCACTGGACATCATCAGAGGACAATGCATGTGTGACAACGACACAATATCTCCCAGCATTCTCCATCATTAGAGAAAATTGTTCATATTGTGGGAAGTATTTGTTCTTGGATATATAGGCAACTTTAAAGGGGTATTCCATTGCCCCAGCGTTCGGAACATATTGTTCCGAACACTGGGTGCGGGCTGTGGGGGGGGTTGTGATGTCACGGCCACGCCCCTTAAGACGTCACACCCCCTTAAAGTAAATCTATGGGAGGGGCATGGTGGTTGCCACGCCCCCTTCCATAGACTTACATTGAGGGGGCATGGCATGACATCACAAGGAGCATGGCTGTGACATCACGACCCCTGCAGCCCACACCCAGCATTCCAAACAAAATGTTCTGAATGCTGGGACAGTGGAATACCCCTTTAAATTGCTTCTTGGCCTTCTAACCAAGATCAAGGGTATCCAATCCAAGGGGCAGTATCCTTATCAGTGGCTATGGCCTGAGATGTTAGACACTAGACACTGGAAGGGTATTGGGTGCACACAGCTTGGCCCAATGCTACCTGCAGACAACACAGAGCTCTTGATTGAAGCCATGCTGGATAAGAAGTTAGAAAGCCCAATGTGCGCAAGTGACCCAGAAGTGGTGACCCCGGGAAGCCTGAACTCACTGGGGGTGGGATTCCACTAAGTAATGACACGTTACCTGCAATTCTTTTTGTAATTTGTTTGTACAAAAGTTTTTTTTGTATCTATTGTTAAAAAAAAAAGCACACATAAGAACATAGTCCATGACAAAGTATACACTATCAGACAGATGAGAACAGGTAGTATAAAATACAGTAAACCCCCAGATCTACGATGGCCCCGACATACGATCATTTCAACATGCGATGGCCTCTCAGAGGCAGCATCAACATACGATGCTTTTGTATGTCGGGGCCATCGCATAAACGGCTATTCGGCAGCGCAGACTGCTTCAGCTACCACCGGATAGCCGTTTACGGTGCCCCGTGTGCTCCGCTGACGATCACTTACCTGTCCTTGGGGCTCCGGCGCGTCCTCTTCGGGATCCCCTGCATCGCCGGCGCTCTCCATCGTCGTCATCACGTCGCTGCGCACGCCGTCCCGTCATCCAATAGGAGCGGCGTGCGTAGCGACATGATGGCGGCGACGGAGAGCAAGGATGCCGGGGAAGCAGAGGCCTTGCCGGAGTGTCGAGGACACCCCGTGGACGCGGTGACAGCAATGGACGGTGACATCCAGGGCAGCGGTGACGAGCGGTGACGGTCCGGAGCGACGGGGACAGGTGAGTACAACTTCCTCTACCAGTAGTCTTCAACCTGCGGACCTCCAGATGTTGCTAAACTACAACACCCAGCATGCCCGGACAGCCAACGGCTGTCCGGGCATGCTGGGTGTTGTAGTTTTGCAACATCTGGAGGTCCGCAGGTTGTAGACCACTGTCCTATACTTTACATTGCACGGATCCCTCAACATGAGATGGTTTCAACAAACGATGGTTCATTTGGAACGGATTACCATCGTATGTTGAGGGACCACTGTACAACACTAAAATAGGAGGGTACAGTACTAAAATAACCAACTAACCCTCTGAGGAGACAAACCTCAATTCACAGCTCCTTGGTGGACACTGGGGTGGATGCCAGGAGCAAGATGGTCTGCGTTAGGTTCTTCAAAAGTAGACTATGGTCATGAATTCTTAACACTAGCCTGGAGGGTTGGAGTACTTGGGTACGTTATTGTGTGGCATGCTGCCATTTTTGTGCAAGTGGGAGATATAGATCACGTACACAAGGTTTAAAAAAAAGAATACAGGCCACTATAGAAGTGATAGTAAAATAATACACAGAAAATGAAAACAGGTGTTGGCCACCATAGTACCAGTCATCTACACTGTGACCACTGCCTTCGGCACCTATTAGTAGATACACGAACACCTACAACATAGTGGGATCGGCATCATGGTCCGGTTATTACACTGCAAACCGTTCTCCCTCAATAATGTAAACTGCGCTGACCTGGGACCAGGCTCCATCCACATCTACATCATCTAATCATCCCCAGCCGAGGTCAATTACACATCAGGAACAGTAGGTGACGGTAACTGGATTACGCAGCCGTTTTCCTCCCGAGCGGTTATTATTAGTCGGGATAAACTTGATTTGGGCCCCGCTGAGGACGTTATCTGTTTAGATCACTGACCGCACATCATTTCTTTTTTTTTTTGTTCTAGATCGGAGGCCACACGAAGGTCACGTCAGGTTTTCAGCGAGGCCCGAAGCCCAGAGGTGAAATTCATCGAATTTCATTATAGCAGGTTATAAATGTTGTAGCCGGTAATAAAAAAGAAAAAAAAACTGCGAGAGAAGCCGCTAAAATTGGATTATCCCTGAATGTTTATACAAATGTGGAAAACAAAGGTTGTGTGCTGCGTAGAGCTGAGGCGATGCGGCGCACATGTAAACAGTTCTGCGAGTCGTCTCTTTGAAAATGAAGATGGATTGTGTTTATCTGTGTTGTGTGAATAATGTCTTTGTTAATGAGGCTTTAGTGATAATGAGAAATCTCTTCATGAAATGGGAAATTGTGTTCGTTTTTTTCTTTTAAATGCATATATACATTTAAAGGGGTCGTCCCTTTGTTAGGTGAAAAACGCGAGAGAGAGAGAGATGTATGCTGTTGTTTTTAGCTCATAAAGGATTGCCTAGATTAGATGCCAGAAATTAATGCAACCAGAGATGTTGAAAATGCTAAGAAGTTTAAAGGGGTACTCCACCCCTAGACATCTTATCCCCCCCCCCTCGATCTCCAGCTATCCAATGCATGAAGCGAACTCCACTCCATGACAGATGAAGGGTGACCACAGCCGTCACGCCCCCTCCATTCATGTCTATGGCAGGAGGCGTGACAACTATGTACTAGCCGCCACACCCCACTCCCATAGACATGAATGGAGGGGTCATGGGGTGACGTCACAAACACGGAAGCTCCAAGCTTCCGTTTTAAGAACTCTGTGGTGCCGGCCCGGAGATCGTGGAGGGTATGGGAGCGCCCAGTTTTCCCGTCTCTCAGCCGGATCCGGCAGCCGTAGGCTGCAATTGTGATGTGAATGCAGCCTAAGTGAACCTTGTGGTGTAATTGGGGGGGGGGGGGGGGGGGGGGAAGACACTTTCACAGCATTTCCTGTGCTTTACTGTACCTCCATGCTGGATCAGTGATTGGCACACCAACCCCTGATATCTGGGTGTTTGTTGTTTGGTCCTCAGTTTATTGGTACACTGGGGGCCAGGATAAAAGTTGGGGAGGATATACTGCTAATGTATCAGCTGTTATAATACACAGGTATCTATGAGATCTATCGACTGAGAGACTATACACTCACTATATATAGCTATATCTGTGAGAGATACTATACACACACTATATATAGCTATATCTGTGAGAGATACTATACACACACTATATATAGCAATATCTGTGAGAGATACTATACACTCACTATATATAGCTATATCTGTGAGAGATACTATACACACACTATATATAGCTATATCTGTGAGAGATACTATACACACACTATATATAGCTATATCTGTGAGAGATACTATACACACACTATATATAGCCATATCTGTGAGAGATACTATACACTCACTATATATAGCAATATCTGTGAGAGATACTATACACTCACTATATATAGCTATAACTGTGAGAGATACTATACACACACCATATATAGCTATAACTGTGAGAGATACTATACACACACTATATATAGCCATATCTGTGAGAGATACTATACCCACAGACCCATTATATATAGCTGCATCTGTGAGATATACTATACACACACTATATATAGCTGTATCTGTGAGATATACTATACACACACTATACATAGCCATATCTGTTAGAGATACTATACCCACAGACCCATTATATATAGCTGCATCTGTGAGATATACTATACACACACTATATATAGCTGTATCTGTGAGATATACTATACACACACTATATATAGCCATATCTGTGAGAGATACTATACCCACAGACCCATTATATATAGCTGCATCTGTGAGATATACTATACACACACTATATATAGCTGTATCTGTGAGATATACTATACACACACTATATATAGCTGTATCTGTACTCTTTCATTCTGAACTAATCAAATGCAATTATAGCCAGGAAACTTATATTCAAGGTTACAATTGCTGAGCTTACAGGAAAGCTTCAAGGCCATTTAGTTTGTAGCCTCCTACACATCGTCCTTCCTGCTTAGAGATAAGACAACCATGTTACCATGTATAATCTGGAAGTGTGCCATCCTTTCATGTATGTCCATAAGAATCTAGTTTCTGTAGTAAAAACGTCAGAAGAGTCTGTATACAGCTTTGGAGTCTGTGTCATTCATTCCTCTACCAGGCATGGTCACTTATAACTACTGATTTGGAATCAAACAACATATTTGAAGGAATCCGTTGAATTCCCTAACAAATTGGCGTTTCCTGGGCGGGCTCAAAGATGACTGAAAAAGATGCATTTCCGAACCTTTGGACCTCGAGGAGGAGCAGTGACACCTGGAACTACAGATTAATAAAACAGTGCTGTAGGGTAAGACTTTATCTTGCCACCTCTATCTGTGCTTCCCGGGCTGATCCTGCTCCTTTGTCCGAGGGGGTAGGTATCGAGTCAAAATAACCCTTTATAGAGGATATGTTGTTTGAGTAATATGTGGTTATTCTCTGTTTGTCTTTCTATATGTCTGTTTTGTCTTGTGGGGTTTGTATAAGATTGGGCAGTGAGTAATTAAGAGGAAATATCTCTGATAGACCTTCTTTACCGATCTCTAGGAATTAAAAGAGAAGCCTCTACAGAGGGAAATTTCTCTGGGAAAAAGGAATGCCTCTTAAATACAGAGGGAAATATCCAGGTAAGCCCTTATAAAATAAGGCAGCAATTAGAGGGGGGGGGGGGCTGGGTGTTATACCGGTTCATACCGAAATTTTTGTGCTGCACGATATGAATTTTTCCCATACCGCAATACCGGTTGGGCCCCTCCCCCTTGGGAATGAATGAATTATCACCTCCCCTCCACCAAATCATGTTACCAGCCAGCACTGTTCTGCTCCCCCCCAAGTAATGATCAACCCAGCGGGGTACTACTCACATATGTCACCCGTAAGCACTTCCCCTCTCTTTGCGGCCGCCAGCGCTGGAACTCTATACTGTACGCCAGTGGTCTCCAACCTGCGGACCTCCAGATGTTGCAAAACTACAACTCCCACGTCTGAGAGCAATCAGCCTATCACCGGCCGCAGTGATGTCCCGCCCCGGCAAGTGATAGGCTGAGCCCACTGTCATGTAAGGAGCCGGCTTCTTACATGACAACAGTGGGCTCAGCCTATCACTGGCCGGGGCGGGACATCTCTCTGGCCGGTGATAGGCTGATGGCTCTCCGATGTGCCCATCCCCAGCGTGAGGCCGATGTAGGTAAGTTAAAGTTTATTTTCTTTATCTTTTGCAGCCCGGGCATAGGGATACAGCGTACAGCAGTGGTCTCAAACCTGCGGACCTCCAGCTGTTGCAAAACTACAACTCCCAGCATGTTGGGTATTGTAGTTTTGCAACATCTGGAGGTCCGCAGGTTGAAGACCACTGGTAGAGGAAGTTGTACTCACCTGTCCCCGTCGCTACGGACCGTCACCGCTCGTCACCGCTGCCCGGGATGTCGCTGTCCATCGCTGTCGTGGCATCCCCGAGGTCTCCTCGACACTCCGGCAAGGCCTCTGCTTCCCCGGCATCCGCGCTCTCCGTTGCCGCCATCATGTCGCTACTCACACTACTCCTATTGGATGATGGGACGGCGTGTGCAGCAACGTGATGATGACGATGGAGAGCACCGGCGATGCAGGGGATCGCGTGGAGGACGCGCCGGAGCCCCGAGGACAGGTAAGTGATCGTCAGCGGCCCACATGGGGCACCGTAAATGGCTATCCGGTGGCAGCTGAAGCAGTCTGCGCTGCCGAATAGCCGTTTATGCGATAGCCCGGACATACAATAGCATCGTATGTTGATGCTGCCTCTGAGAGGCCATCGTATGCTGAAATGATCATATGTCGGGGCCATCGTAGGTCGGGGGGGGGGGGGGGGTCACTGTGTTTAATACTACCTGTTCTCATCTGTCTGATAGTGTATACATTGTCATGGACTATGTTCTTATGTGTGCTTTTTTTTTCACAATCGATACAAAAAAAACTTTTGCACAAAGAAATTACAAAAAGAATTGCATGTAACGTGTCATTACTTAGTGGGATCCCACCCCCAGTGAGTTCAGGCTTCCCGGGGTCACCACTTCTGGGTCACTTGCGCACATTGGGCTTTCTAACTTCTTATCCAGCATGGCTTCAATCAAGAGCTCTGTGTTGTCTGCAGGTAGCATTGGGCCAAGCTGTGTGCACCCAATACCCTTCCAGTGTTCCAGTGTCTAGTGCTGGTGGGTAACATGATTTGGGGGGGGGGGGGGAGGGGTGAAAGAAATACCGTTATATACTGTGGAACCGCCATAAGTTACAAAAATACTGTTACACACATATTTGGTCATACCGCCCAGCCCTAGGAGGGGAGTACCCAGTGGCGTTGCGACCGGGGTGCGGGGGGTGCGGCCCGCACCGGGTGACACCATCCTGATGGGGTGACACCAGGTACGCCGCCGGTCCTCAGTTGCGCTGCCTGTCTCCATACTAGCAGCCCCCCACTTGCGCTGCCTCTGTAAGAGCATTCCCCCCCCCCCCCCGTCCTCACTTGTTGCGTCTCCGTACTAGCACCCCCCCCCCCCCGTCACCTGCACAGTGAACCGGCCTGCGCCCCCACGTCTTCTGTTGCGCCGGTCCGACGTCCCTCCGCAGGGCCGGCGCAGGAGGACGTGACGTCACTCGCAGAGCGACCGGAGAGAAGGAGCGCTGCGCTGGATGGGTGAGTGAGTGTCTGTCTCTCTCTGTTTGTGTGTCTCTGTCTGTGTGTGTGTGACTGTGAGTGTGTGTCTCTCTGTGTGTGTGATTGTGAGTGTGTGTCTCTCTGTGTGTGTGACTGTGAGTGTGTGTCTCTCTGTGTGTGTGACTGTGAGTGTGTGTCTCTCTGTGTGTGTGACTGTGAGTGTGTGTCTCTCTGTGTGTGTGACTGTGAGTGTGTGTCTCTCTGTGTGTGTGACTGTGAGTGTGTGTCTCTCTGTGTGTGTGACTGTGAGTGTGTGTCTCTCTGTGTGTGTGACTGTGAGTGTGTGTCTCTCTGTGTGTGTGACTGTGAGTGTCTGTGTGTGTGACTGTGTGTGGCTCTCTGTCTGTGTGTGACTTTCTGTCTTTGTGTGACTGTGTGTCGCTCTGTGAGTGTGTGTGTGTCTCTCTATCTGTGTGTGTGTGTCTCTGTGTTGTGTGTGTGTGTGTTTTTTTTTTTTTTGTGTGGGGGGGGGGGGGACCAGCGATCTAATGTGGGGAGACTTTGTGGGGAACATGCAAGGGAACCTGCGGCCTAATGGGGGGGAAACTACTACCAAATGTGGGGAATCTATGCTACCTAATGTGGGGAAACTGCTACCTAATGTTGGAAAATTGCTACCTAATGTGTGAAGGCTGCTACATAATGTGGGAAAACTGCTACCTAATGTGGGGATTCTGTGCTACCTAATGTGGGGAAACTTCTACCTAATGTGTGGAATCTGTGCTACCTAATGTGTGGAATTTGTGCTACCTTATGTGTGGAATTTGTGCTACTTAATGTGGGGAAATTACTACCTAATGTGGGGTAACTGGTACCAAATGTGGGGAATCTATGCTACCTAATGTGGGGAACTGCTACCTACCTAATGTGGAGAACTGCTACCTACCAAATGTGGGGGAACTGCTACCTACCTTAAGTGGGGGAACTGCTGCCTACCTAATGCTCCCCCCCCCCCCCCTGGCAGTAGCACCCTCATCATCCACCAGCAACCCCCCCCCCCCCCCCAGCAGCAGCACCTACATCAGCAGATCCTGATGGTGGATGATGGGGGTGCTCCTGCCAGGAGGATGATCCTGCCGATGGACGATGGGGGTGATACTGCCAGGGGGGATGGCCAGTAGCACCCTCATCATCCTCCAGCAACACCTCCCCAGTACTAGCACCCCCATCATCAACTAGCAACACCACCAGATTTATATTCAGAGGGTACAGTATGTGGCAGATTTATATTCAGAGAGCACAGTGTGTGGCGGTATATTCAGAGGGTACAGTATGTGGCAGATTTATATTAAGAGGGTACAGTGTGTGGCGGTATATTCAGAGGGTACAGTGTGTGGCGGTATTATATTCAGAGGGTACCGTATGTGGCAGATTTATATTCAGAGTGTACAGTATGTGTTGGTATTATATTCAGAATGTACAGTGTGTGGTAGTATTATATTCAGTGGGTATGGTGTATGGAAGGTTTATAATCAAAGAGTATAGTGTATAGTAATATTATATTTAGAGGATACAGTGTCTGGCAGGTTTCTAATAATTATTGTTTTCATATAGAGGATGAGAATGCGCTGACATAGTGAGGAGACGTCTGGGCGTCAAATTCTACAGACAGAAGTTTTAGCTGGACCCGGCGGTATGTACCATCTGAATTAGATAAGAAAAGACTATAGAGAAGACGTCACCTGTAGTCGCTGATATCATTGTACATTCTCCTCTCTGTGTCCTATCAGAGCTGGAGTCACTTGTCAGTTCTACAGTTATGATGAGTGAAACTACAACTCCCAGCATAACCTCACCACTGCATAAAGGGGTACTCTACTGGAAAAAACATTTTTTTTATCAACTGGTGCTGCAAAGTTAAACAGATTTATAAATTACTTCTACTTAAAAATCTTAATCCTTCCAGTACTTATTAGCTGCTGTATAAGTGATTCACAGGAAGTTCTTTTCCTTTTTAATTTATTTTCTGTCTGACCACAGTGCTCTGTGCTGACACCTCTGTCCATGTCAAGAACTGTCCATAGTAGGAGCAAATCCCCATTGCAAACCTCTCCTGCTCTGGACAGTTCCTAACATGGACAGACAGAGCACTGTGGACAGACTGGAAAGAACTACACAACTTCCTGTGGAGAATACAACAGCTTATATAAGTACTGTAAGGATTAAGATTTTAAATAGAACTCATTTAAAAATCTGTTTAACTTTCTGGCACCAGTTGATATAAAAGTAAATGTTTTCCAGTGGAGTACCCCTTTAAGTAATTCTGGGAGCTGTATATTTAAATGGTGAAAACTTCTTTAACACTTTCCCATTCTGTGGCAACTGGTATATCTGATTATTATACTGGAATTTCTCACAATGCGCTACAACAGTGGTGTCTGTCACAACAGGCTAAAAACTTACTGAGGGGGGGGAATGTATGGGGGTGACACCATTTTCTACCGCACCAGGTGACACCAACCCTAGCAACGCCACTGGGAGTACCCTAGAACATACAAAACCTTGATTAATTTGGGAAACACAAACATATGGAAAGTAGTGCTATAGTAGGAATGAAGGGATGTAAGGAGTTAAAAAGGAAGTCAGGATGTAACAGTGATGGAATACTGAGTGATCAGTATTGGAAAGACAGAGACTTACGGGATATGTTAACAAGTTAAGTTGAATAAAAAGGAACAAGATTTCTGGTGGAGTGAGACATTCTCATCACTGAACTGGTTCAAGGGTTCGGGAGGGGGATTTTCAGGTATTATGCATGTTATGTTACAAATATTTTTTTGATTCCGTTAGTCATATACTCAGCTTTTAAGTTATTTAACCTATGCTCCTCATATATGCAAAGACGACCGAAATCTGACTCCTATGGAATAAAGAATGGATTCCCTCATTCCTGAGACTGAAATATTAAAAAATGAGAAAACAGAAGATATCGGAAATTGGGGAACCTGGCAGAAGAAAAGAAGTGATAATTAGGGAATGTCCAGCAGGGGTGGTTTAGAACCTCCTAAGTACCTGGAATTCATCATGTCTTCATGTTTTCTAAAGCTTGAATGGGGGATTGTGCGGGAAGTCAGCTTGTTATACGTTTTTTTATATACTCTTTTATATTACTCTTTCTATATATTTATTAGAGATACATGAAGTTACAGTCATTAGATTCGTCATGAACTTCTCGGCTCGGCAGTTGCTTACTTTATCCTGCATAAATTAGTTCAGCTTTCAGGTGCTCCGGTGGGCTGGAAAAGGTGGATACAGTCCTAGGAAAGTCTCCAGCCCACCGGAGCACCTGAAAGCTGAACTCATTTATGCAGGATGAAGTCATCAACTGCAGAGCCGAGAAGTTCGTGACTAATTGATTCACTGTACCTTCGCTCATCTCTTATATTTATACAAGGCCACTCTAAGAAGTAGATACAATCCTGGCACAACCACTCACCATACAGGTGCCGATATCCGCGATGTCCGGTACACACTATAGTACTCCACGTGTGTGGGTGGTGCTTCACGTAATAATGCAGATCAAACAGAAAGTCCATACAAAGAAGAATAACTGGAGGGGCAAGCTGTGCATAACTAGCTTGCCCCCTGACTGGTGAGCAGTTAAGGGGTTAAGAAATATACAGGCAAGGTTTTTTAGCCCCCTCCCCCGCCTGTAAAACTTGCCAGTGGCTACAGTGGTATGTCCCATGGGTAGGGGGGAAGGAGTGCACCAATCAGGGGTTTAATAGTTTCCCGGGCTTTCAGAGGCCCTCCCCTGGGTATTTATAGCTGTGGTGCCTCCCTTCCCCCCTCAATCTGCCCAGGACCCGGAGTTTTGTCTGCCGGTTGGTATGTATCTGCGCCTTATATTATGGCCCGGATGGAGCAGGAGGGTGAGGGCTGGCATGCTCGTTTGTGGCTGAGCTGGCCTCCCCTCCTGTTGCACCCTGGCTGTTGCACCCTGGCGTTGGGTTCGGGAGGCTGGCGGACCTCTCACAGTCCCGCTCTCCTTCCCCCTGTCCTGCCCGTTCCTTTAATCCCCTTCCCTGTCCCATTCCTTTCATCTTCTGCCCGTTCCGTTAATCTCCTGCCCGTTCCTTTCATCTCCTGCCCGTTCCGTTAATCTCCTGCCCGTTCCTTTAATCTCTTGCCCCTTCCTTTCATCCTTTTCTCTGCCCGTTCCTTCAATCCTCTTACCTGGCCCGAGCCCCTTTCTCATGCGTGCTCCTTTTGAGCACGCTTTGCCTCCTTCCCCGTTACTGTCCTCTCCGTCTGCGGTGGCGGCCCCCTGGGTGGCTGCTGCTGTTTTTTGCGGGCTCGCGCAAATGGACGTTTATTAACGTCCATTTGCGTGTCCCTAGCTATTATGCGCGATCACAAGTCGAGCGCGCATCATAGCCGCGGGGTCCCGGTTGCTATTAGCAACCAGGACCCATGCAATGCCGGACATCGCCGATCGGGCAGATGTCCGGCATTACCTTTTTGGATGCGGCGATCAAAGTTGATCGCCGCATCTGAATGTATGTACGGGAGTCCCGGCTGCTCAGTCGGGCTGATCGGGACCATCGCGATTAATCGCGATGTCCCGATCAGCTGGAACGCAGCAGGAGGGTCACTTACCTGCCTCCTGCGCGTCCGCTCGTGGATTGATTGCTCCAAGCCTGAAATTCAGGCTTGAGCAATCAATCACTGATGACCCAGATCATTGCCATGTTAACACATGGCAAGTGGTCTGTGTTAGGTACTGTGTGTGCAGTGTTGTGGCTCCCTATGGGAGCTATAGCATTGCACACACACACAAAAAAAAAAAAAAAAAAAAATTATGAAGATCAATTTAACCCTTGCCATTAAACGTTGGATCACTACTCCCCCCCCCCCCCATACATAAAAAAAAAAAAATTAATAATAAATAAATAAATAAATAAATAAATTACTAAATAACTGAATAAATAAAATAAAATAATTAAATAAAATATAAATATCTGTATTACATCAAGCATATACACCTATACGGTATCGCTGCTTGCGTACATGTCCGTACTATTTAAATATATCTTCGATTGCAGTACTCCTTCAATGGCGTACGCGCCAAAAAAATAAATAAATAAATAAAAATTCATGAATAAATAAATGAATTAACAAAAAAAAAAATGAATAAATAAATAAATATATAAATACATAAATAAAAGATTATAAATAATAAATTACAATGATATGAAAAAGTACAAACTATATAGATTTCACTGCACATACGCATGTGGTATCAAAGGCCACGTGCGTCAATGTCCGAACTATCAAGTTATACATCCTCATTTGATTGCATGGTTTGCGGTGTAAGCGCAAATTAATAATTACATATATATATTCTACAGTCCCATATAGCGTATTTTGGTCGCTTTTTATACGTAAAAAAAAAAATGAATAAATAATCACAACCCTAATTGACACGACAATGGTACCGCTGTAAACTTCAGATCACGGCGCATGGTTCTTGCAGCCACTGCACCCCAAACCCTCCATCACCTCTCCTCTGCTGCTGGTTTCCCGGCACCATTCCGGGCGGCGGCAGAGTACCCGCAACCAGGTGGTCTCCAGCGTGCCTTGTCCCACGCCTGCGGTGGTGAAGTGGTTCCTCCATCTTTTGTGCCTTCTCCATCTTCTGGACTTAGTGAGCGTTCTGTTGCGGGGGGCAGTGGTGGCTCTATTTTCGTGCCTGCTCTTGGGGCTTTGGCAGGCCAGTTGTCTTCAGCTGGCTAGGTTGGGTTGGTGCCCTCTCCTTCCCCGGTTAGTGTGCTTATGGCTGTTCAGGGTAGTATCCGCCTTTGGTTCCTGTGTGTTTGGTGGGTTTGGGTCTCGGATATAGGTGTATGTCTATGTTGGTCTCTGGTTGTGAGTTGGGTACGTCTCTTCTTGACGGGGTGCTTTGGTGTGGTATCATTTTCTGCGGTGCTCACTTAGGTGAGTGGTCTTTTGGCCTTACGCTCTGGATGACCGGGTTTTGTGGACTTAGCTCCTGAGGCTTGTTCCTTATCCTGAATCGGTGGCACCCAGTTACGGTTTTGTTTCTTTTGGTTTTCTCCCCCCTTGGTTTGGTGTTTCTCTCCGTCACTAGTTGTAGTCCCTCTCCGCTGCTCTGTTTGTCCTAGTGTATTGTCTGATGTTTTCTCCTGTTTTGCTCCCGATCTCTGGTAGGCATGGGACTCCTGTATGTCGTGCTGGGTGCTTTGGCTGATGTGGCGGTGGCTAGGTTTTGCTTGGGTTTCAGTTTGTCTTTCCTTGTGGGTTCTTCTGTTTGTGGTGGTTTTTTCCAGAGGGGGATTCTCCTGTGCTCTACGCTTGTTAGGGTGTGGTTTGTTGTAGTCTTCCGCATGCCGTGTGGTGTCGGTCTGCAGTTTTCCTGTGTACGGGGAGTGTTTGCGTTTTCTCTGTTTTGGTTTCCTCGGGGCTCGCTAGGTGCCCCTGTTCCGGTCCTTGCTGGTCTACTGTATGTTCCGCATGGAATATGGTTCTGGGCGGAGTTTTTTCCTGCAGGTTGTCTCTGGCCACCGAGGGTGTCTGGTATTTGTGCCCCCGCATATGTGCCCCTGGTACGCTATGGGCTGACATTTCGGTTGGTTGGGATTTTTTCAGGAGTTGGGCAGTGGACTGGCCTGCTTTCAGTTCCCCATTGCAGCGCACGGGGAGCTCGCTCTGTTCTCTGTTGTGGCTGGTTTGGTCGATTGTGGGTGTGGTGTTTGGTTTTCCAGTGGTGCTGCGGTGGGTTTCTGCCATGCTTGGGGTTTTGTTTGAGCTTTTCCCTTGGTGTTGGTTGTGGGACTTTGGGTGCTTGCTTCGGCAGCTCATGTTTTAGACTTGTAACGTTACTGTGTGGGTTGGCATGGCCCCTGTGATTGGTTGCGCGCTACTTTTGTGATGCTTTTCTTCTTTTCTGGTGTGTGATTTGAGTGATCAGGGGGCGTGTTTTCTTCCTGTGCTCTGCCTGTTGCATCTAGTGCTTCGCTGTTTGGAGTTACGATTTCTTTCAGGGCTACGCTCCCTGGGGTCGGTTTTGGGTGTTGACGTTTTGTCCCGTTTTCTCTGGCTGTAGTTCCGGAGGGTTGCTTGTGCGGCCGGCCCGTGGGTCCTTGGGGAGAGTGGTGTAATTCTTGGTCTGCTTTGGTGGCTCCTGCGGTTTGGTCGCACTCACGGTACGGCGCTTGCGAGTGGTTAGTGTTGGTGTGGAGGCAGGGATGTCTACAGTCGAGGAGGGTCCCGGAGGTTCCAGAGGGTCTGTGGACGGCGGATAAAAACTTAAAAAAATAAAAATATTGGTTTCCATACCTGGAATGCCCCTTGATGTAACCTTATAAGGCTCTGCTGTTTGATTTACTGTTTCGTTTTAATAGGATGTGATAACGGGAGTTATCTGCTGTGTCACCTCTCCTAGGAGTTTCGAGATTTGGGCAGTGTTCTCAGTGTATCCAAATAACATTCTGAGTATGTGATGCTGGGATCTTCACCTGTTTATGTGAATCACCTATAAAAAAAAAAAAAAAAAAAAAATTTAAAAAATAAGAAAGTTGGTTGGCTTTCCCGCTGTGCTGCGATACAGTGGGGTGCGGTTGGCGCACGGCACATGGCAGGGGGTGATTTTCTTTCTGCTTTGCAGGTGGTGTATACCTAGGGGCTGGGCCCATGAGTGGGTGGCCTTGCTGTCGGCGACCGTTTTTTTCCTATCATTTTCGAGTCACTTGGTGGCGGCTGCGGGTCGGGTTTTTGGTTTTCGTTTTGCGTAATTTTTCTGATCCGAGATTTTGCGCTAGCTTTTTTCAGGGCTATGTGGATGGGGCACTTTTTCTTTCTCCTCGTCTCCTTCCATGGGACTTGGGTGTCCGTGTTTTTGGGTGCCTATTTTTTGCGTTTCATGGAATAAGTTTAAAAAAGAAAAAAAAAAAAAAAAAAAAGGCCCGTCGGTCCGAGACTGTTTAGGCGATCCGGGAGACGCAGCTCGTGCTCCATGACTGTTTTGTGAGTTCGGGATTTGCTCTCTTTTTGTATCGGGGCCGGCGGAGGTGGATGGGGTTTCCGGAGAGGGTAGCGCTGCACGTGGGGCGTGGGCGTTCTGCATGTTATGTTGCTATTTTCGCCCAGTTTGATCTTTCCCATGTGTGTTTTTGTTTTAAGAGCGGCTTTCCGCAAGGTGGTGCGAGTGCTGCAGCACTCTTCGGTGTATGGGCGAGTCTGAGAGGGAAGTTCACACGGGTTATTTAAAATTAAAGAAAAAAAAAATAAATAAATTAAAAAAATAAAAATTAAAAAAAAAATTAAAAAAAAAAAATTAAAAAAAAATTTGAAAATTAAAAAAATGGTCCTGGTGGCAGGTACCTCGGATTTCCTGGAGAGGAAATGTGTTGAGCGGATTTCCTGGAGAGGAAATGTGTTGAGCGGATTTCCTGGAGAGGAAATGTGTTGAGCTGATTTCCTGGAGAGGAAGTGTGTTGAGCGGATTTCCTGGAGAGGAAATGTGTTGAGCGGATTTCCTGGATAGGAAATGTGTTGGGCGGATTTCCTGGAGAGGAAATGTTTTGGGTGTGCCGGGGGGCTGAGGTTTCTCTTGGGTGGGGGTCGGAGCCCAGTGTAGGGCTAACTGGTCTCCTCCGTGGCGGTAAGAAGACGGTGAAAGCGGGGTCAACCCGGGGTAGACCTCCACACAGGACAGTGTGGCAGCACCTCTCGGGTTGGTAAGAAGCCAATCGGTGTCTTTGTTACAGTTAAATTGTTATTTATATAAGTAATTTTATAAATAAAGCTGTGGCCGATTCCCACCCACGGAAAAGTTAAATTGTTGTTGTGTCAGTTATTATTTAATTAATTATTGTAATAAGGGGGAGGGGTAGTTATAGCCTGCTAGGAGCTAATTGGGTCTCAACAGTCTGGAGGGGCAAGCTGTGCATAACTAGCTTGCCCCCTGACTGGTGAGCAGTTAAGGGGTTAAGAAATATACAGGCAAGGTTTTTTAGCCCCCTCCCCCGCCTGTAAAACTTGCCAGTGGCTACAGTGGTATGTCCCATGGGTAGGGGGGAAGGAGTGCACCAATCAGGGGTTTAATAGTTTCCCGGGCTTTCAGAGGCCCTCCCCTGGGTATTTATAGCTGTGGTGCCTCCCTTCCCCCCTCAATCTGCCCAGGACCCGGAGTTTTGCCCTCCCTCCCTCCCTTTTTGTATCTTTGTTTATTGTAAGTCACAGCTTGGCGGTAAGAAGACGGTGAAAGCGGGGTCAACCCGGGGTAGACCTCCACACAGGACAGTGTGGCAGCACCTCTCGGGTTGGTAAGAAGCCAATCGGTGTCTTTGTTACAGTTAAATTGTTATTTATATAAGTAATTTTATAAATAAAGCTGTGGCCGATTCCCACCCACGGAAAAGTTAAATTGTTGTTGTGTCAGTTATTATTTAATTAATTATTGTAATAAGGGGGAGGGGTAGTTATAGCCTGCTAGGAGCTAATTGGGTCTCAACAGTCAGAGCACTCACCCCAAATTCAGTGAACAAGTGGGTACTTCTCTATTTCATAATTCTCTCGTCGACAGGAACATCAAGGGAGCAGGGAAGGTAGACAAGTTGGCAGGGGGTTCACAGTCAAACAGGGCGACACTCCGTATCGTACGGTTGTGCTTCGTCAGGCCCCCTGGCATGTGACGTATCCAGACACGTGAGCTTAAATAGCACGTGACCAGTAACCATAGTGAACATCAACAAACAAAAATTAACACATTATTTACTGGTGCACATAGAAGCTAAACCCAATTCTGAAGCAGGAGACAGCAACAATAGAAAAAACAGGTAATTACAAAAAGACAGAAAATTCTTGCAGGTCATTTAGACCAAGAGGGCCATTGGCCTCCAGCCGGAGGATCCAGCGTGCCTCTTTATGCAGTAACAACTGATGTTTATCTTAGGCAGCAGTCCATGTGAAAATAATCAGAGTGTCTTTATTTGCAACTCAAGTTTCGAGCTTGTGCTGAGCTCTTCGTCAGGCATAATACAGAACATTGTAAAATACAGTGGTTAAAAAGCCTGGGGAAGGAACTTGTTCCGGGTCACAAGGTCATTCAAAGGTATTAGATAATTATTAAAAGCATAATGAAAATGAACATTTTACATTTCACATTTATACAGACGTTTGGGATAAATGCATACGTTTGACAAATACTTGTATAATGTGGATAAAAAATGACTTTGCAGCGCTGCTGCCCGCATACACAGCCCACGCCGACCACCTCTGAATGAATGGGATCCTGAGCGAGGCTAAATAACAAATCATAGTAAATAATAGTAACCTCCCATTCACTGGGATGTCACTGAGGGTGCAGATTCGTGTATATTGTGTATTGTGTGGCGGAACACAAGCTGGTAAAGCTGAGCTCATTAAACACAGGATCGCAAAAGGTGTGTGTTGTGTACTGTGTAGCGGAGCGCAAGCTGCTCAGGCTGTGGTGATGGCTACATCCTAACACAGGATCGCAAATGACCTGTAGTGCTGCGATGTCCCGGACATCCTTAGGTAAGGTAGAATAAGTGCTGACATCAATATGATATCACATATTATGGCGGCACTACAGGTCATTTGCGATCCTGTGTTAGGATGTAGCCTTCAGCACATCCTGAGCAGCTTGCAAGGTCATGTGACTCAAAGGAATATCCTTAACCCCCCTGTTGTATAGTAATGAAGAGAGGATAGCTCTACGCAGGTAACAGATTACTCCCTGTACCCGGGGGACAGGCATGCTCCCTTAAAATGAGGGAGGAGGGTTGCGGCAGAAACAGGCTTCTTATTTTTTCAAACTCACCCAGGCCCCTGATGGTGTCCCTGGTACCAGCGGGGGAGCAGCACCAGCAAGCTCCCACTTAATGGTAGGACAGGGGAAGGAGTCTGTGAGGATATAAAGCAGCAGTACATAGGATACCCACTTATCACATGACTTGTCATCTGGGCTGTGAGTTTTGCAAAGGGCTGGCCTGAGAGATCTCTCCTTGCAGTGCCGGCCCTTTCATTCATTTAATCAATATTTGGGGGTGCAGGGGAGGCGATGGGCAGCCTATGCCGGCCACTGGGACTATTTTAATGTAGGGGCCTGGAGCTGCAGCTCCATCCACCATTATGTTAATCCGGCCCTGATACCAAGACGTGCACCATCCCTGTCTTTAAAGTCTAAGGGAAGAAATGTTGCCCGAGTTATATGTGACCCATGACGAATGGAAAACCTAACTTTATTTTTATGATTTTAACAACAAATTCTTCAGCTGTAGTAGAGTAATAACTACCGTATATCAAGCAACTAAATCTTCTAAACCTCAATTGTTTTTACTCGCTCTTCTGCGAATTCATTTAGAAAGCACATTTTCCACCTGACTAGTCACAAACAAACAAAACAGAGGAAAGCATCTAAAATATTCTACAACTTCCTCCACATTTAGACTGGATTTATACCACATTCAATAATATAAAGAAAACAACAGCTCCAATATGCTTTTAGATGTGTAAGGTCATTTATTAAACAAGCAGTTTATAGACATCCATGCGGCTCTGCGTTATAACAGTATTTGTGTTTATCCCCTTAAGGATCGGGGGTTTTTCCGTTTTTGCATTTTCGTTTTTTGCTCCTTGCCTTTAAAAAATCATAACTCTTTCAAATTTACACCTAAAAATCCATATGATGGCTTATTTTTTGCACCACCAATTCTACTTTGTAATGACGTCATTCATTTTGCCCAAAAATCTATGGTGAAGCGGGAAAAAAAATCATTGTGCGACAAAATTGAAAAAAAAACGCTGTTTTGTAACTTTTGGGGGCTTCCGTTTCTACGTAGTACATTTTTCGGTAAAAATGACACCTGATATGTATTCTGTAGGTCCATACGATTAAAATGATACCCTACTTATATAGGTTTGATTTTGTCGGACTTCTGGAAAAAATCATAACTACATGCAGGAAAATTAATACGTTTAAAATTGTCATCTTCTGACCACTATAACTTTTTTATTTTTCCGTGTATGGGGCGGTATGAGAGCTAATTTTTTGCGCCGTGATCTGAAGTTTTTAACGGTACCATTTTTGCATTGATAGGACTTATTGATCACTTTTTATTCATTTTTAAATTATATAAAAAGTGACCAAAAATGCACTATTTTGGACTTTGGAATTTTTTTGCGCGTATGCCATTGACCGAGCGGTTTAATTAATGATATATTTTTATAATTCGGACATTTCCGCACGCGGTGATACCACATATGTTTATTTTTATTTTTATTTACACTGTGTTTTTTTTTTATTGGAAAAGGGGGGTGATTCAAACTTTTAATAGGGGAGGAGTTAAATGATCTTTATTCACTTTTTTTTTTCACTTTTTTTTTGCAGTGTTATAGGTCCCATAGGGACCTATAACACTGCACACACTGATCTTCTATGTTGATCACTGGTTTCTCATAAGAAACCAGTGATCAACGATTCTGCCGCATGACTGCTCATGCCTGGATCTCAGGCACTGAGCAGTCATTCAGCGATCGGACAGCGAGGAGGCAGGAAGGGGCCCTCCCGCTGTCCTGTCAGCTGTTCGGGATGCCGCGATTAGCCGCGGCTATCCCGAACAGCTCGACTGAGCTAGTCGGGAACTTTCACTTTTAGCCGCGCGGCTCAGCTCTGAGCGCGCGGCTAAAGGGTTAATAGCGCGCGGCGCCGCGATCGGCGCTGCGCGCTATTAGAGGCGGGTACCGGCTTCACTATGACGCCGGGCCCGCCGTGATATGACGCGGGGTTACTGTGTAACCCCGCGTTATATCAGAAGAGCAGGACCAAGGACGTACCGGTACGTCCTTGGTCCTTGAGGGGTTATAGAAGACATTGGAACCAAATTCTTCCAGTCATGGATGTTCACAGGTAATTTTCCAGGTGGGGGGGCATAAATTTAATGGGGTACTCTAGTACTTTAAAACGTATCCCCTGGGTACGGAATCCACAGGGTAAGGAATACGTAAGTGTCTAATCGAGGGGGTGCGACCGCTGAGACCCCCCCCCCGCGATCTTCAAAATGGCATGCGCTCCATGCATTCTCTATAAAGAGCTGGAGGTAAATGAGCGATCAACTTGGGTATCTCTGGAGCTTCCATAGCAATGATTTTCCATTGCCATATAAGAACTTAGCACCCATTCTTATTTGTCAAATAAGAATGAAATGTTCTACACCATGTGACTGGATGACATTTGGTTTTGGTATACACAGCCGGTGAAATAAATATTGAACATGTCACCATTTTTCTTACTGAATAGATTTCTAAAGGTGCTATTGACACTAAATTTTCACCAGATGTTGGATACAACCCAAGTAATTCATACAGACATAAACCAAAACAAATAGTCACAGAAATTAATTTATGTGTAAGAATGTGAAATGGAAAAAGTATTGAACACGCTTACTGATATTTATTTAACACTTGTACAAAAGCCTTTGTTGGTAATGACAACTTCAAATCACCTCCTGAATGGAGAAAATAGAGGTATGCATTGCCCTGGTGGGATTTTGATCCATTCTTCCACACAAAAAATCTTCAAATCTTGAAGGTTCTGTGGGCCTCTTCTATGAATCATGATTTTTAGTTCTTTCCATAGTTTTTCATTGGGATAGAAGTCAGGTGATTATCTGGGCCATTCTAGCAGCTTTATTTTCTTTCTTCGAAACCATTTGAGAGTTTCCTTGGCAGTGTGTTTGGGATCACTGTCTTGATAAAATGTCCGCCCTCATTTCATCTTCATCGTCCTGGTAGATGGCAGCAGATTTTTGTCACAATGTCTCGGTATATTTGCCCATTCATCTTTCTTTCAGTTATGTGAAGTTTGTCAGTACCATTTGCTGAAAAGCCGCCCACACCATGATGTTCCCACCAGACTTCACTGTTGGTCTGGTGTTGTTAGGGTGATGTGCAGCGCTATTTGTACTCCAAAGATATTGTGTATTATGGCACCAAACAATTAAATTTTTTCTCATCTGACCGCACTTTATTCTCCCAGTAGTTGAAATGTTTCCAAATGTTGTGCTGCAAACTTTATACAAGCTTGAACATACTTTTTATTCAGCAACAGAGTCTTGTATGGCCAGTGTGCATACAGGCCATGGCGGTGGAGTGCATTACTTACTGTTTTCTTTGATACAACAGTATTTTCTAATTCCAGGTCTCTTTGAAGCTCTTCACACGTGGTCTTTGGTTCTTGGACAATTCTCCTGATTATTCTTTTCAATCCTCTGTCAAACATCTTGTGAGGAGCACCTGGTCAAGATAAATATATGGTACAATGTCTTTCCACTTCCACATTATGGCCTTAACAGTGCTAACTGGAACATTCAGAAGCTTAGAGATGTGCCTGATACCAACATCATTGTTATGTTTTGCAACAATTAGGTTGCGAAGGTCTTTGTATGTATGGGTTACTGGAGTTACTGGTGAAAATTTCATATGATTAGCACCTTTGGAAATATATTTAGTGAGAAAAACGGTGATGTGTTTAATACTTATTTCCCTCGCTGTATGTTACTGATACCGTTCTTTGTCATTATTGTAATCAAAGATACCAGGTTCATAAAGGTCAAGATGGCCGTCCTTTTTTTTTTTTTTTTTACCAATACTGGAAGAATTTGATTCCAATGTCTTCTATAACACAGATACTGTTATCACACAGAGCCTCATGATGTCTATAAACTACTTGTTTAATTAATGAACTTATCTAAAACCATTTTGAAGTGTTGTTGTTTTCTCTATATTATTGATGTTTTTTGTCACGGATATAGGTGGTAAAACCAAATTCAGGCCAAGTTCACACAGTATAAAATGTGCTGACGGATTTTATTTTAGAGAAAGTCTTTCAAAATGCAGCCCCCCAAATGAAGATCTGATCGCTTCCCATCCGGCACCCCATTATCCACATCTCCTACAATGTATCATCCCTGACCTCACTGTTTTTCGTGATGTACAATATAACACTCCCATCATCCCTGACCCCTGGAGCTCTCAATCGAATCTACCTTTCTAACACACAATGTATCACTCCAAGAATACCTGACCCCCAAAGCTCACATTCTAATCTAACTATGTAATCACAATGTATCACTCTAAGAATACCTGACCCCCAAAGCTCACAATCTAATATAACTATGTAACCACAATGTATCGCTCTAAGAACAGACCCACAGAGCTGACAATCTAATATAACTATGTAATCACAATGTATCATTCTAAGAATACCTGACCCACAGAGCTGACAATCTAATCCACCTATATAACACACAGTGTATCACTCTAAGGATACCTGACCCATGGAGCTGACAATCTAATCTAACTATGTAATCACAATGTATCACTCTAAGAATTCCTGACCCACAAAGCTCACAATCTAATATAACTATGTAACCACAATGTATCGCTCTAAGAATACCTGACCCACGGAGCTGACAATCTAATCTAACTATGTAATCGCAATGTATCGCTCTAAGAATTCCTGACCCACAGAGCTGACAATCTAATATAACTATGTAACCACAATGTATCGCTCTAAGAATACCTGACCCACGGAGCTGACAATCTAATCTAACTATGTAATCGCAATGTATTGCTCTAAGAATACCTGACCCACGGAGCTGACAATCTATATATATATATATAAAGAGAAGACCTCACTCACTGACTCATCCACGCCCAGCCTAAACCCTTGGACCTAGAAAGCTGAATTTTTTCACAGGTGTTTTTAAGACGTAGACGAGGAATAAGAAAGTATTTTTCAAAATTCGACCCTTAAGGGGGTGAAGAAGGGGTTGAAAGTTTGTATGGAAGTCCATAATTTTTTAAGCTATGAAACTTTGTTTTTAGGCTAACTATTAGAGATAAAGAAACATATGTTTTAACATTTTGTAAAATCCCCCCCCTAAGGGGTGAAACAGGGATTCAAAGTTTGTATGAATTAACCCCTTGCCACAGAACGTCAGGTATACCCGGCGCTGCGGCACGGGAGGGTTATGAAGTGAATTTAGGAGCTGAGCTTGCATCATACCCGCACGGTCCCGGCTGCTATCAGCATCCAGGACCCGTGACTAATGGCGGACATCGCCATTCCGGCAGATATCCGCCATTAACTCTTTAGACACGGCAATCAAAGTTGAAAGAATTCGGGTTGTTTGGATGCCTGTAGACTTTACCCAGAGCGGCCTCATTACTATAGGATCATAAAAAGTAGATCTATGTTACCCCCAAATTTAACACGAGTGAAGCCGCGGGCAGAAGCTAGTAAACATATAACTATGTAATCACAATGTATAACTCCCATCATCTCTTAGCCCTGGAGCTGACAATCTAATCTATAAAACACATAGATTATAGTATCACTCCCATCATATCGGATCTCCCAATCTAATCTAACTATGTAACCACAATGTATCACTCCCATCATACCTGACCCACCCAGCTCACAATCTAATCCAACTATATAACACACAAAGTATGACTCCCTTCATGCCTGATCCAAGGAGTTCACAATCTAATCTACTTGTCTAATACAAAATGTAACACTTCCATAATTTCTGACCCCTGGAGCTTGCACTTCTTATCTCACACAATGAATAACTCCCATCATCCCTGACCCCCGTCACTCACAATCTCATTTACCTATTTAACACACAAGGTATCAATCCCATCATCTCTGACCCCTAGAGTTCTTTTTTTTTTTAACTGTTTGTTTATTAAAGAATTTTTCTTTAAGACAGATATATTCGAAAGTAAAGAAAAATGTAAGTACATAGAATAATAAACAAAGGTCATTACATATTAACAAGACCAGGTTACAATATCAAGCTCTCAAAATGTTGGAAAGTCCAGATTTTTCTCAGGTCAGCTATGTGAGTATCCAGGGAAGGCCCCATGTCAGGGACAATTGTGGTGTCTAGGTGGTGACAGTAATAGTGTAGGGTATGTTGGTATTTAACCCTTAACTGTCATGACGCCAGGATGCTGTTTCCTTAGATAAATGGTCCTACCGCCAACCGTCCCAGAAACGGTAGGGAGAAATAATTGAATGTCCACAGCAGATATTGATGAAAACCGGAATAAACTTTACTGCATATTTTATGCAACTGCAGATTATGGAACAGTCTTTGTATAGAGGACCGTAGTTCAGGTTCCTCACAGGTTTGCTGGGACTTCTGAGATACAATGAGTTTTGGTTTGCTAGCCACTGTGCTACTGATTCTATGATAATTGAGTTGCAGTAGTCACACAGGATTTTAGTAGTTTTGAGCTGGGTAACTCACGTTTTAGTGGCTGCGGAAAATAAGGCTTCAGGCCTAGCTTGAATTGATGAAGAGATATGAGATGTGCTTTCTTTGATAATCCGGCAGGAAGAGAAGAGCGCAAATTAAGTGGCAGCAGCCCCTTATATATAAAGAGGTTGGGACAAAGCTCATTGGTCAGCAGAACCTGTCAGTCCTGACCTCTGGAACTCTGGGTATATCACCTGACCCAATGGTCCTTGAACCATAGCATAACATAAAGACACGTGACCTATAAGGTCCTATACAGAGGTATCCTATCTGAATTATAGGGGTATTCCAGGAAAAAACTTTTTTTTTTTTATATATCAACTGGCTCCAGAAAGTTAAACAGATTTGTAAATGACTTCTATTAAAAAATCTTAATCCTTTCAGTACTTATGAGCTTCTGAAGTAAAGGTTGTTCTTTTCTGTCTAAGTGCTCTCTGATGACACCTGTCTCGGGAAATGCCCAGTTTAGAAGAGGTTTGCTATAGGGTTTTACTTCTAAACTGGGCGTTTCCTGAGACACGTGACAGGATTAAGATTTTTTAAATCTGTTTAACTTTCTGGAGCCAGTTGATATATAAAAAAAAGTTTTTTTCCTGGATAACCCCTTTAAATATATAAATATATACATTGCATATCAACATATTGACATATTGAGAGGCGACTAGGGGTTAGCCCTCCAGGAGAGCTCATTAGCATGGAGGGACTCTGGCTGAGGGGCTCCAGACAAAAGGGACAGGACATGTCCTGTACCGGGACACCACACAATTAACATAGATAAAAGCCGTTATCTGATACATAATGAAGCGAGGATTTTATGACAAGAAAAATGGTATTAGTGGATACCAGCAATATCTCTAGAGTTCCTCGGAATCCGGATCACCTCAGTTTATGGTCAATAATCCATGTAACATGCAGAGAAGAAGATATAAAATAATGTACATAAAAAAGTAGAACGTAGAAGGTTGGTAAGAAATAGAAAGGGGGGAAAGAATATATAGAGAAAGGGACAGGTAAGTAAATGTGACCCCCAGAGTTCACATTCTAATCCAACTATCTAACACACAATGTATCACCCCTATCTTACTTGACCCCCAGAGCTCACAATCAAACTATATAACACACATTGTATCACTTCAAGCATAACTGACCCCCCAAAGCTCACAATCTAATTTACCTACAGTATTAAATACACAAGGTATCACTTACATAGTTACATAGTTAGTATGGTTGAAAAAAGACATACGTCCATCAAGTCCAACCAGGGAACCACTTCCATCATCCCCGACCTCAGAAGCTAACAATCTAATTTCCTTATCTACCACTAATGTTGAGCGCGAATATTCGAAATGTAAATTTTTACCGCAAATATCGGCACTTCGCGATTTCACGAATATTTAGAATATAATTATATATTCGTGATGACAAATATTCATTTTTTTATTGAGAATTTATGCTAATATTTATGCCAATATCAGCACTTCCAGACTGGACATTAATCCCTCCCTCCTTTTAGGCGAGATATAATTGCACATGCGCACTATGCGAATTTCATAACGAATTTTCGCATGGAAAAAAAAAAGAGAACGAACATAGTGAATATGCGAATTTCGCCAACACAGGACAAATATTCGTCCATATATTCGCAAAATATCGCAAATTCGAATATGGCCCCTGCCGCTCATCACTATCTACTACACAATGTGTCACTCCCATCATCCCTGACCCCAGATCTCCCTTTGGTAATGTATTCTTGGTATCGCATTCATCCACAGAACAAGGTAAGTTACAATAACTGTGAGCCCTTTTACCAGTGTTTTCATGACGAGGGGGGTCTCCAGCTGCTGCAAAACTACAACACCCAGCATGCCCGGACAGCCTTTGGCTGTCCGGGCATGTTGGGAGTTGTAGTTTTGCAACAGCTGGAGGCACCCCGCTTGGGAAACACCGCCCTATACGAAGTAAGTCTAACGCCCCTTATATTTATGCGCAAGAGGTGGGTGCCACAAGGTGAAGAGTTCATGGTACCTGTGCTTCTATTCATAGAGTCTATCCTCCCAGAGAGTTTCGGTACCTCGGGGTCACCACTCCCCGAGGCACTAAAATACCTTGGCTCTAGACCCTCTCATCCTCATGGCAAGACCCGGAAGAGACAGATCACATCGGGGCAGCCGTCAAGCTGATTCCTCAGAATCAGCCCCAGTACACCTGCCCCATCCCATCCCCACCAGCTCCACACCGGCGTTGCCTGCCACCGGTAGCCAAAAGGCCGAGAAGCGATTTAGTTTTGCAACAGCTGGAGGCATCCAGCTTGGGAAACACCGCCCTATACGAAGTAAGTCTAACCCCCCCTCATGTTTATGCGCAGAGATGACGCTATTTACCCTTATTACTATGTGATGCGGAGGAGACAGGTCACCCGGAGGAGACAGGTCACATCGGGGCAGCCGTCGAGCTGATTCCTCAGAACCAGCCCCGGAACGCCCCGGTACACCTGCCCCCTACCATGCAGCACCCATCCCCACCAGCTCCACACCGGCATTGCCTGCCACCGGCATGAAACTGATAAGAACAGATACTACACTTGATCTTAGCCAAAAGGCCGAGAAGCAATTTAGTTTTGCAACAGCTGGAGGCACCCAGCTTGGGAAACACTGCCCTATACGAAGTAAGCATAACCCCCCCTCATGTTTATCCGCAGAGTGGACGCTATTTACCCTTATTACTATGTGATGCGCTGAGGTTGTCTGTGTGTGTGACCTACATTTCGTTACGCTGTGTGTGTGCAGCACTCAGCCCAGCTCCGTGCCCCAGTTTCACCGCTCAGTCCACTAGTTGTGGAGGACATATAGACTCAGAGGAATTAAACGCGTTCCAAGGATAGAAAACTGCCCAGGGCATTGGATAAGCTCTTAGGAATTGACACAAAGATCCGAAAGCTGTCACCTCTGGAGCTGGAGACTTCGATGGCGAGCGCAGCACTATGGCAAACCTGTCACTTCTTGTCTGACTCCCTCCTTAGACTTATAAGTGATCCCTATGCAGAGGTAGCACCAGGCCCTGCCGACATAGACCCCGCTGTTATGGATGTTCTTCTTCTTGCCTCATTTACATAGAACAACTCGCTGCAAAATGCATTATTCCCTCTAACACCTATTAAAATAATCATCTTCCCCCCCCCTCCTCTGCCTTCCCTGTAAATCTCCCTCCCACATGTCAGCAGGTAGAGAAGTGACAGCTTATACATTATAGAAGAGACGGGATCACAGGAGGCGATGCTCTGTGTATAAAGGAGCGGTTCCGAATTAGAAGGACCCTCGCAATGTGGAGGAGCAGTCGGGGGGTAATCAGGTTGGGTACGAGCAGTGGCGACATATTAGGCTCTGTTCAAACTGCGTTAAAAGGGGTACTCCACTGGAACATATATATATATATATATATATATATATATATATATATATATATATATATTTTTTTTTTTTTTTTTTTTTTTTTTATCAACTGGTGCCAGAAAGTTAAACAGATTTGTAAATTACTTCTATTTAAAAATGTGATAGCCTGGGGGAGTAGGGTATATGGGATGTAGCTGTGCGGTGACTAAAGGGAGTCTGATTAACTCTTGCTATTCGTGACGCCAGGGTGAGGGCTCCTCTGTAATGCTTGTCCTACCGCCACCCTTCCAAAGAGCGATAGGGAGGTATAGAATTATGGAATGTCCACAACCGGAGAGTTTGCTGAAAAAGTTGGAACTTTTACTGAGGATTTTATGAAACTTCACAACAGGAACAGTCTCTACAAATGCAAATTCTCTTGGAGATTGACAAAGGTTGAGACCTTAAGTAATTCAGAATCTTTAGATTGATATGCGCTGTTCCCCTGGATTTAGGGGAATTAGTTGCAGTCCAGTAGTCACGCTAGCTTTAGCGGGGATTAGTTTAGAACTCACGGTTTAGGTTCTGCTGAGGCCATTAGGTTGTTAGGCCTAGCGTGTCTTTGAAAGTTGCGCAGATCCGTCCTGCTAGTCCGGCATCCATGAGAGCAGCAAGAGAGTGATAATTGGCTACAGCTCCCTTATATGGGCAGGGGCTGGACTAGTGCTAACTGGTCCAATAATGCTGTCAATCACCTTCACACAGGATTATGGGTAACATGTGTCCCAAGGACCTCCAAAGGTCCTCTAACATACCATAGAGGATTTAACATGGTCACATGACCGAAGGTCCTGCGACGCTAGACAAGGTAATTATACTATACATTATATTAAATATACCTTATTATTAAATATGTACATATATAAACATTACAGAATTAGAGTATAGGAGAGGCGACTAGAGGCTGTACCACCTGGGGGACCCTACCTGAGCGTAGTTATTCTGACTTTGAGGACCACCACACAAGGTACAGTATGCAATACGGTACCGGGACACCACAAAAAATCTTAATCCTTCCAGTATTTATCAGTTGCTTTTGTTCCACAGGAAGTTCTTTTATTTTTGAATTTATTTTCTGTCTGACCACAGTGCACTCTGCTGACACCTCTGTCCACGTCAGTAAGTGTCCAGAGCAGACCTATCCTCTTGACAGTTCCTGAGACAGACAGAGGGGTCAGCAGAGAGCACTGTAGTCAGACAGAAAGGAAATTCAAAAAGAAAAGAACTTCCTGTGGAGCATACAGCGGCTGATACGTAATGGAAGGATTAAGATTTTTAAATAGAAGTAATTTACAAATCTGTTTAACTTTCTGGCACCAGTTGATTTAAAAAATATAAAATAATTTTTTTTTTCCAGTTGAGTACCCCTTTAATGCTGTATGGTGGTGGTATGCATCAGGAGTGCTCTCTAACATATACCTTATATGTCTATGGCAGAAGGTGCATATGCGTGTTTACTGAATAAGGTGCGATCTGTAGCGATACACAGTATATTGGGTGCTGTATAGCAGTATTTCCCAACCAGCGCGCCTCCAGCTGTTGCAAAACTACAACTCCCAGTATGCCCGGACAGCCAAAGGCTGTCCGGGCATGCTGGGAGTTGTAGTTTTGCAACAGCTGGAGGCATGCTGGTTGGGAAACATTGCTGTACAGGAACAGGCTCTGGGTTGTGACATCCCTACAGCAGCCTGCGAGGGTCAAAATTATTTTCTGACGGGTTTCAGAAACTATTTCCTTCATCAGGGAGGTAACAAGCCTGAATTGGACTGCTACCGTCCTGATGAAGGAAGCCACTTATTTCTGAAAGACGTCAGATTAATTTTGACCCTCACTGGCTTCCATGTGTCATTTGGAAGCAAAAGGCTTTGCTGGACATTGCAGCTATTGGGCATGGAGATTAAGAAACAATTTTGTTGTAACCCGGGGAGGACACTGTTGTGGAAGAGGGTTTGTTAGTTCCTATAATCCACACTTGTTCCAGAGCAGGAAAGCCATGGCCATGTCACAGATGTCAAGGACGGCATTGGTTAGAGTCACTACAAAATTATCAAGGGTGAGGGGCTGCACTTTTGACATTAAAGGGGTACTCCCATGGAAAACTTGTATTTTTTAAATCAACTGGTGCCAGAAAGTTAAACAGATTTGTAAATTACTTCTATTAAAAAATCGTAATCCTTCCTATACATTTTATGGACTGTATACTACAGAGGAAATGCTTTACTTTTTGGATTTCTCTCATGTCATAACCACAGTGCTCTCTGCTGACTTCTGTTGTCCATTTTAGGAACTGTCCAGAGCAGCATATGTTTGCTATGGGGATTTTCTCCTACTCAGGACAGTTCCAAAAATGGACAGCAGAGGTCAGCAGAGAGCACTGTGGTCATGACATCAGAGAAATCCAAAAAGAAAACCATTTCTTCTGTAGTATACAGCCCCTAAAAAGTACTGGAAGGATTAAGATTTTTTTTTATTTTTTTTTTATAAAAGTAATTTACAAATCTGTTTAACTTTCTGGCACCAGTTGATTAAAAAAAAAAAAAGTTTTCTATGAGAGTACCCCTTTAACCCCTTAAGGACTCAGCCCATTTTGGCCTTAAGGACTCAGACAATTTAATTTTTACGTTTTCATTTTTACCTCCTCGCCTTCTAAAAATCATAACTCTTTTATATTTTCATCCACAGACTAGTATGAGGGCTTGTTTTTTGCGCGACCAGTTGTCCTTTGTAATGACATCACTCATTATATCATAAAATGTATGGCGCAACCAAAAAACACTATTTTTGTGGGGAAATTAAAACGAAAAACGCAATTTTGCTAATTTTGGAAGGTTTCGTTTTCACGCCGTACAATTTATGGTAAAAACGATGTATGTTCTTTATTCTGAGGGTCAATACGATTAAAATGATACCCATTATTACATACTTTTATATTATTGTTGCGCTTAAAAAAAATCACAAACTTTTAAACCAAATTAGTACGTTTATAATCCCTTTATTTTGATGACCTCTAACTTTTTTATCTTTCCGTATAAGCGGCGGTATGGGGGCTCATTTTTTGCGCCATGATCTGTACTTTTTTTTATACCACATTTGCATATAAAAAACTTTTAATTAATTTTTTATAATTTTTTTTAATAAAATGTATTAAAAAAGTTGGAATTTTGGCCTTTTTTTTTTTTTTCGTTCACGCCGTTCACCGTACGGGATCATTAACATTTTATTTTAATAGTTTGGACATTTACGCACGCGGCGATACCAAATATGTGTATAAAAAAAAATGTTTACGCTTTTTGGGGGTAAACTGGAAAAAACGGTTTTACTTTTTTATTGGGGGAGGGGATTTTTCACTTTTTTTTTACTTTTAAATTTTTTTACATTTTTTTTTACACTTGAATAGTTCCCATAGGGGACTATTCATAGCAATACCATGATTGCTAATACTGATCTGTTCTATGTATAGGACATAGAACAGATCAGTGTTTTCGGTCATCTCCTGCTCTGGTCTGCTCGATCACAGACCAGAGCAGGAGACGCCGGGAGCCGGACGGAGGAAGGAGAGGGGACCTCCGTGCGGCGTTCTGAATGATCGGATCCCCGCAGCAGCGCTGCGGGCGATCCGATCGTTCATTTAAATCGCGAACTGCCGCAGATGCCGGGATCTGTATTGATCCCGGCACCTGAGGGGTTAATGGCGGACGCCCGCGAGATCGCGGGCGTCGGCCATTGCCGGCGGGTCCCTGGCTGTGATCAGCAGCCGGGATCAGCCGCGCATGACACGGGCATCGCTCCGATGCCCGCGGTTATGCACAGGACGTAAATGTACGTCCTGGTGCGTTAAGTACCACCTCACCAGGACATACATTTACGTCCTGCGTCCTTAAGGGGTTAAGTATATCCCCTGGGGTACCCTTCTGGTGACGATGTCCTCACAGCTGGTATATGATGTTAAGGTTTATAGGTGTTAAGTTTACAGTAAAAACCAAGAAACTGGGACCCAATTGGTGTTGCAGCCTAACAGGTAACTTTTACTTAACATCTTCCGCATAGAGGAGGCACAAATCTTAACCAGTACCTGAAGTAGGTGATGGCAGATGGTACTAAAATAGTGCACCCATGTGGAGTGTAGATGCTGAGCAGTTCCTTAGATAGTAGATTCCTTGAAGATTTTGGACAAACACTGTAGGTTGGCTCCCAGCAGGGCACGTTCATCTGGCTGGACCGTAGGTTCATAAAGGTACATATTGCTAAGGGGCCTCAAATTTTTTATTTCTTCAGTCTTGTAAAGGGGTACTCAGGAGGAAAACAATTTTTTTTTTTAAATCAACTGGTGCCAGAAAGTTAAAGCGCAACAGTCCTGAACTCTGGGCTATATAACTTACACACAGACTTATTACAGTGTGAAGATGGTGTTTACAGTATAGTTTCTACCTTATTTCTGTCGGATTTTATCCCCCCCAAAAACACTTTTGATAGCAGCTGCACACAGTCAGATAGGCGTGGCGCAGGGTACGCTATGCCCCACCACAGCCACGCCCAGCCCTGTACGTCATCGCTGGGACGGCTGTGTGATTGACACACAGGATCCAGCGCATGCGCCTCTCAGCTTACCTAATCTGTCTGGAGACGCGCATGCAGGACAGTCCTGTTACCAGAGGAAAAGAAGAAGCGCACTCTAGCGCCTCCAGCACTGCACGGGTGAACCGAGGAGGCAGATGGCAGGAGCGAGTGCTTGCCTGGATAACACACTGTGGGGTGCATGTGCTGGGACCTGTGTGTCAATCACACAGCGGTCCCAGCACTGACATACAGGGGGTGGGGGTGGCAGCGGCGGGGGCATAGCATACCCTCCGCCACGCCTATCCGACTGTGTGCGGCTGGTATCAAAAGTGTTTTTTGGGGTGATAGAAGAAATAAGGTAGAAACTATACTGAAAACACCATCTGCACACGGTTATAAGTCTGTGTGTAGGTTATATAGCCCAGAGTTCATGACAGTTGTGCTGTAAATAAATTTGTAAATGACATCTTATCCCCTATCCTTTGGATAAGGAATAGAAAAGGTAAAAGAAAAAAAACAGGGATATGCGCCCCTAGTGAAGGATGTTTTTAAGGTGAGATGAAGACAGGTTAAATTGTTGCACTCACCGATTTTCATTGTGCTGAGAGCACACCTATGATCGCCTTAGATGAGATCTCAGGTCTGCAGCCACGGTCTTCTGGAGCAAAAGCGATGTCCCAGCAGTGTAAGTAACAAGAAAAAGCAAAGATAGGCCATTGATGGCGCTGGTCCTGATGGAAAAAAAAGTTCTGTAGACCCTTCTCAGTGTCTAAAACGTGGTTTATTAGCACAGAAAGCAACGCGTTTCTGGTCCGAACTGGACCCTTCGTCTGGCAACGTGCACGTTGCCAGACGAAGGGTCCAGTTCGGACCAGAAACGCGTTGCTTTCTGTGCTAATAAACCACGTTTTAGACACTGAGAAGGGTCTACAGAACTTTTTTTTCCATCAGGACCAGCGCCATCAATGGCCTATTTTTGCTTTTTCTTGTTACTTGGATAAGGAATAAGATGTCTAGGGGTGGAGTACCCCTTTAAGGGTGAGAGGCTGATAATAGACTACATGCAGTGGGGTGATCTAGCAGCATACGTTACCTGGTGGGGAACTACAAGTAAAAGAGTCACTGCCCAGCCGCAGTAAGGACACGAGGACCGGCTGTATAAGGAGAAGACTGCAGCACAGACTCACATGTCTGGAGTGTGAGGGGACATTGCTCCTTCCATGGGGAGACTGTGATGGATGGAGATATCCGGGAAAGATAATGTATCTCTCTATCCATCATCACTGCAGAAGGAGAGGCCAAGAATGAAAGAAATAAAGGTCTGAGGAAACATGGCTGCGGCCCGGACCTCATCCAAATGTTATTAGGACACTTCGAGGATATCTAACTCACATTGGAATCAGGGGCAGCGCAGTGACTAATAGTGGGATGGTATTATATTGTAGATGAGTCTTATGTACAGGATAGGCTACGTATGTATGCAGTGACTGCTCCAGCAGAATAGTGAGTGCAGCTCTGGAGTATAATACAGGATATAACTCAGGATCAGTACAGGATAGGCTATGTATGTATGCAGTGACTCCACCAGAAGAATATTACATTACTTATCCTGTACTGATCTGGAGTATAATACAGGATATAACTCAGGATCAGTACAGGATAAGTAATGTAATGTATGTACACAGTGACCTCACCAGCAGAATAGTGAGTACAGCTCTGGAGTATAATACAGGATATAACTCAGGATCAGTACAGGATAAGTAATGTAATGTATGTACACAGTGACTCCACCAGCAGAATAGTGAGTGCAGCTCTGGAGTATAATACAGGATATAACTCAGGATCAGTACAGGATAAGTAATGTAATGTATGTACACAGTGACTCCACCAGCAGAATAGTGAGTACAGCTCTGGAGTATAATACAGGATATAACTCAGGATCAGTACAGGATAAGTAATGTAAGTACACAGTGACTCCACCAGCAAAATAGTGAGTGCAGCTCTGGAGTATAATACAGGATATAACTCAGGATCAATACAGGATAAGTAATGTAATGTATGTACACAGTGACTCCACCAGCAGAATAGTGAGTACAGCTCTGGGGTATAATACAGGATATAACTCAGGATCAGTACAGGATAAGTAATGTAATGTATGTACACAGTGACCTCACCAGCAGAATAGTGAGTACAGCTCTGCAGTATAATATAGAATGTATTTCAATTTTGCTTTAACATAACAAAATGTGAAAAAGTGAAAGGGTCTGAAGAATGCCTTGTATGTGCGCTGAGCATACAAAGTGCCATGTTTCACAGTAGGTCTGTGGCACAGCAGGCTCTGTTACCTGCTGAGAAATAATCGGCTGTATATGATTCGGCATACATCTAACATCTCCTCCTCACAGGGATCAGTGACCTCACAAATTCTAGTCTATCTTGCCACAAAAGCCTGAGATATCGTCCAGAAAAGCGCTGAGTATTTGCACGGCTGACAAGTGTGTCTGTGACCTTATATAGTTTTTATTTTGTTACGCCTTGTATACTGTGGATCAGTGTTTCCCAACCAGGGTACCTCCAGCTGTTGTAAAACTACAACTCTCAGCATGCCCGGACAGCCTCTGCAACACTGAGATGTGAGGGTTTACTAACAGCAGGTATTCTACAGAATCTAAATAGAGATGAGCGAACTTACAGTAAATTCGATTCGTCACAAACTTCTCGGCTCGGCAGTTGATGATTTATCCTGCATAAATTAGTTCAGCCTTCAGGTGCTCCGGTGGGCTGGAAAAGGTGGATATATTCCTAGGAAAGAGTCTCCTAGGACTGTATCCACCTTTTCCAGCCGACGGGAGCACCGGAAAGCTGAACTAATTTATGCAGGAAAAGACATCAACTGCCGAGCCGAGAAGTTCGTGACAAATCGAATTTACTGTAAGTTCGCTCATCTCTAGATCTAAACTATGTTTATTTGACTATGCTACAGGGGCTGTAAAGTTAGTGTAGTTCATAATATAGTGTCTGTACCTGTGTGTGACGGTTTTCTCACAATTCTTCTGTGATTTTTCACTCCAATATTTCTTTTATCAGCATACAAAATGACTGTTGTCTCAGATTTTTCCCAGGTTGCAATGCGGCTGAGACCTGACTCACTAGTCAGCTGATGACAGGGAGCCTGTCTGCTTCAATGGGCGGAGCGATCGCTTGGTGGGAGAGAGATCAGTCTGCAACTAATGCAACACCTGTAGGCACCCTGATTGAAAACCACAGGTCTTTTGAATGGATGCAGCTCATTTATGTTTCAATGGGTGGGGTGGGCTGATGTGTGGGAGGGAGGAAAATGGAATTATGGGATTTGTAGTCAAAAAAAGAAAAATCTAACAGATAATACCAGTTCACAAAATGCTAGCCACAGTGTTATGGTAATCTCACAGCATAGCCATTTATCCCCAAGACAAGCGCAGATCCTTCCTAAGCATGTCCATTACTGTCTGCCAGGTATGTGCTAAAATCACCTTATGGTGGAGAACCCCTTTAATGTGATGCAAGACCTGAGGGGCCTGGTCATTTAAGCATGTCTTTAGATCTGCAGCAGAAAATATGCATGTGTGAACGCACCCTAAGAGTGTACAACCCACAGCTAGGAACTATGGAGAAGTCAAGAAACTTGAACCTCCTGCTCTTTCTGCACTTAGCAGTCCAGTGGCGGTCCTATTAGTAATTGGCAGCCTACAGCACGCTGGAAGTTGAATTTTTGCAACATCTGAAGGGCCACAGTTTAAGACCACTGACATAGATGGTGCAGGTGGGGTTAAAGATGATGAGGTGGGGTTAAAGCTGAAAAAACACATTTATTATGTTTTTTTTTAATGTTTTTTGCACCTCATGGCACAAGGTGTATGACTTCAAAGGAAAAGTGTGTTGCTTAAAGGGATAATCTGCCCCTATATATCTTCCCTATCCAAAGTAAAGGGGATAAGGTGTCTGATTGCAGTGGGTCCGGCCGCTTGGACCCCCCACGATCTCCAGCATGGCACCCCAATAATCCGCTGCACGGAGCGAGCCAGATTACGGGGGACCACAGGTGTTACGCCTTCTCCATTCATGTCTATGGGAGGGGGCGTGAAGACTGTGGTCCAGCAACATGCCCCCTCCCATAGACATGAATGGAGGGGCTGTAGAGTGACGTCACGACCACGGCTGCCCGAAGCCGGCGTTCTGAACTAAACATTGAGAACGTTGTGGTGCCGGCACAGAGATCGCAACATTAGACATCTTGTCCCCGGTCATTTTGATAGGTGATAAGTTGTGTAGGGGAGGAGCACCCCTTTAAACTCCTCAGTAAAGAACATTGTAAGTTCTCTGTATATTGTCTTTTTTATTTATTTATGCGATCACTCTTACACGGTAACTATACAGATTGATGGTGGTCGTTGTGTTAAGGAATCCATATGCTACCACCCAGCGGGCGCTATTTACATGCAGAACAGTAATGCGCAGCCCCATTGCCTGACGCAGACTGGTGAATCCCCCTCGCCATCGCTATAAGGGTTCTCCAACATTCTTCCTCTAATTGTTATCTTTAATTAATTAGAACGGAGATCAAGGGGGAATTGCTGACAAAAAAAGGCCTGGGAGATAAAGGGAAGTGTTAATTATACAAAGGCTAGAGAGGCCATTACAACCCCCCCACTCCGCATCTCATCCCTTCCTTCAACCTTCTCATCACGCTGCGGCTTTTAGAAATGAAAGGCGCGCACATTCCCTGTGGCATTGCGAATCCCTTGAATCAGTCGCATCCTGAAAATAGCCCTGACCTTCCCCACATGCCGAGTAAGCAGCAGAGGGGGCTCGAAACTGCAGACTCCAAAACACGTCAAGTAGCAAAACGCAGGGGTAGGGGGATAAGGGGGCTATTCATGATCAGCGCAACCTGAGTTGGTTCCTGATACGTAGACCAATAGTGCTACATTATAGCAAAAAAAAAAACAAGCTGCAGGATAATATTCACAACATAGTTCCCAATATTCCCCATATACCCAGATCATGGTACTGCGGGGGGGATTGATAAAGGGTCTGTCACACCAGTATAGTATTTATTGTGCAGATCACAAGAATGACAATGTCTGCAGTTTACATACATTATAAAATTGTCTTTTAAAAGCTTTTTACATTTATTTAGATAGTATAGTGCCAATTGGTGTTGACGGTGTCAGAGTGACAAGCTGCTACCTACCTTGAGAGGGAGACAACTATATACAAGGGCTAACTATCTGCAGGAGAGCAGCTATCTATAGAGGGGCCACTATCAACAAGGGGGCAACTATCTACAAGGGGGCAACTATCTAGGGGGATATGCCTACAGGGGGACCACTATCTAGAAGGTTCTCCCTACAGTGGGGGACTATCTCTTGGGGCTCTTCCTACAGGGGGCACCTATTCAGGGGGGCAGTCTACCTATTGGGGTTAACTATCTAGGGGGTCGACCTACCCGAGGCAACTTTTTCTGGGGGCTCTACTTACAGGGAGCAGTTATCTGGTGGGGTCAACCCACTTAAAGCACTTATGAAGCAGGGGAAACTATGAGAAGGCACTTGTCTACCTACTGGAGCGAGGGGGACCTACCTACTCTTTCCTAACCCACTTATCTACCCACTCTTCTGTGTTAGAAACAAAAGGGCCATTATTACTGTTTGGGACACTATTGGTCTTGGAAAACTGCAGAACCCAAAATGTTCTCTTTCCAAAAGGTCCTGCAGAGACAAGTTGTAGCTGAAAATAAATTATTGTGATGGTTGTAAAAGAAAAAGGAAAGTGAATGATTCCTAGAAAAGACGTCACTTGTGAGTCATCCATTGTAACTGCACTATAATCACTTATGTGTTCTGACGTGCTAAGTAATCATAGTGCTTGTTATCATTCTGCCATCCTAAACTTAGGTAACGAACTGACAACAGTATTACTGTTAAAGTATTCCCAGCGGGGGGGGGGGGGGGGGGGGGGGGGCGGGGTTATATATATATATATATATATATATATATATATATATATATATATATATTGAAAGAGGATGGGCAGGGTTACAGTGTGGCTTAGGACGTGTTTGGAAGCATGACTTGTCCTTTTGCTTTCTGAAAAAGTTGGGAGGTATGTGAAAGGACTACACAACTTCCTGCCAGGGATAAATCATGTGAAAACATGCTGAAACCAGTACAATTTGTGATAACACTTTAGTAGTAAGTTTTTTTTATTGGGCGTTATACTTTTATTTAAAAAACAACTTCCTTATACCAGAATGCCACTCTAACAATAATTCTCTATGGTTTACATCCTAGACCTTTCTAGTAAGAGAGGAAGAGTTGGCATAAATGGTTGGCATTAAATATCCGGCTTTAAGGGGGTACTCCACTGCCCCACCGTTCGGAACATTTTGTTCCCAAAGCTGGGTGAGGACTGCGGGGGTCGTGACGTCAAGGCCACACCACCGATGACATCACGCCACACCCCCCTCAATGTAAGTCTATGGGAGGGGGTGTGGCGGCTGCCACACCCCCTCCCATGGACTTACATTGAGGGGGTGTGGCGTGATGTCACGAGAGGCTTGGCCTTGACGTCACGACCCCCGCAGCTTGCACCCAGCGTTAGGAACAAAATGTTCAGAACGCTGGGGCAGTGGAGTACCCCTTTAAGAAAGTATAATTAGTCCTAAGTTATTTTCCAATGCCTACCCAGGATCACAGGTGACCAAGCCTGTGAACTGTGCAAAGTACAGACACCTGGTATACCAGATTGCCCTGGCCTTTATGGACCTCCATCGGGTACAGACCAACTTTTTAGCGTTTTGGAAACAACCGGTGTAATTCTCTTTGTCCTCTCTGGGATCCAACCATCTCTGGAACTAACCTTATTTACTGACTCAAGATGGGTTAACTCTTCACTGCCCCACTGGGTCACCTATCTATTCTCGGTATAGTGATCCCATGTTTACTGAACAACAACAGGTGAAAACCTTTTTTCTTTTAAATCAACTGGTGGCAGAAAGTTAAACATATTTGTAAATTACTTCTATTAAAAAATCTTAATCCTTCCTGTATTTATTAGCTGCTGAATACTACAGAGGAAATTCTTTCCTTTTTGGAATGCTCTCTGATGACATCACGAGCACAGTTCTCTCTGCTGACGTTATTATAATAACGCTTTATTTATTGTTGTCCTTAGTGGGATTTGAACCCAAGTCCCCAGCACTGCAAGGCAGCAGTGCTAACCACTGAGCCACCATGCTGCCCT